>NW_022196906.1:10508833-10554038 GCF_008632895.1 Mastomys coucha
TCGAACTCAGAAATCTGCCTGCCTCTGCCTCCCAAGTGCTGGGATTAAAGGTGTGTGCCACCACCGCTCAGCTGGGAATAGTTTTAAGAACAGAATTACCCAAGCAGAAACACCTGAGACCTAACAGACAATTCATTGGCCGAGTCACTTCCATCTGAAGCAAACTGAAGGAGTGAAGAAATTCTTCCTACTAGGTGTATGAAATCAGTTTGTGCTGCATAGGACTCCAAGGAGAAACAAAAGAGATTGGGAAGGAAAGAGGGAGAGAGACAGCGAGGCAGAGACAGTGCCATCAACCTGCTTAACGAAAACAAATAAGGCTAACCAAGAATATCACACCTGAAAATTTTATTCTTCAGGATGAGAGAAAAACAAACATTCCAAGAATTATTTTCAGAGGAATGCTAAAGAAACTCTGTAAGCTAAGTAAAAGGGTGTAGATGAGACGTATCAAAAACTACAGAGGTATAAAAGTCACTGAGTTGGTATATCCTGATAAGTAAGTATACTGTCCAATTCAGAATACAGTCCTGGTGTAATGAGGAGATAATAATCTCTGTTAACTCTGGCATAAAATAGAGAAGATGAAATTACTGTGATAATTTATCATCATTACAATTTGTTAGTGAGTTCATTATATAAAATAAGTTGTGTGATCAGTAACAATCTCCAAGTAGTACAGAATTAAAAGTGTAGTTTTATGTGTAATCAAAACTAAATTACTATCTGGAAAAATGAGCTTTTATAGCTATCAGATATTTTATGTAAATACTACAGTGATAAAGAAGGGAAAAAATCAATGAATAAATACATAGTAGTGAAGAGAAAGAAATTAAAGACTGCTTTAAAAATAAAGTAGCCACAGGGATCATGGCAAGTGAGAGAGAAAGGAATTGCATGACAGTCAAACAACATGAAGAAAAATTGTCACCATAATAAGGAAGTAGATAGCAAGAAATTGCTACAGTAATATACCAGGTGAATGACCAATGTCTGTCTAAATAGACTTACAGCTCACTTATTATGAGGGAATGCACGTCTGGGTATATGTACCTAGACAACTATGCGTAGCTAGAGATATCATGGACCCTAGAGGAGCACTTACCACTACCACTTTTCTATACCAATAAGATTGATGACTGAATTATAATTATCTTTACCCACAGGTAGAAGTTCTCACCTTCTTTTTGCATCATATGGAAGATAAATAAAGATATCTATAGTTTGTCCAAATGCAGAAAATAAGTCATCCTGAGGTGCCTTGTCCCAATTGACACATGTATAATACAACTCTTACATTTAAGGCTCAGGGAATACCATCGAGGAAGAGATGGAATAATTGTGAAAGACCGAGGATCAGAATTTGTGCTGGTAGTGAGTACCTTCCAGACCAGATAAGGGTGCTGCATCTGACATCTCAATGGTATAGTTGCCCAAGGAAAACCTGAATGATAACCACAACAGTAAACATGCCAGTGGAGATGGGAGAAACGTCCTAAGGTTTCATCTGTACATGAAGAAATATAGGCAATGAAGGGCTGCTGTGGGAGAATCAGTCTCTAAGAACGATCCCCACGATAGGTTTTCCAACCACAAGTAGTTACTCCTAACACATATTCATACATTCAACCCTAAATGGACTCGGTAAGCTACATGTATTTGTCCCATAGTTGTGGTTTCTCCAATCTCTTGGGGTCTCTGCTACAACTGAGGTTGTGCCTTCACCAGTGGCATTTCTTGACCTCTCATGGGGACAATAATATTTATAGAATTAGGGGTTGTGGTTCTGAGAGGGAGGAGTGTGCGGAGGATTTGAAGATGAAATAAGGAGGCTTGAAATTTTTGTAAATACAATGTAATAAAATCTCAAAAGTTATATTTAGAAATTCTAAAAAGCAATAATGTCTTTAAACGAAGTAGGATCTTACTAAACAACTTTATGTTTCAAGTTATTTAGAGCAATTACAAAAGAAGGCCAGAACTAATATAGGAAGAAGATAACAAAGATAAGTGCATATATAAATGGAGTGAAGACTAGAAAATTAGTGTATCAATTTTCCACATCAACTAAACCAAGATGGTTTTGAAAAGATTAACAAAGTAGAGAATCTTTAGGTGGACTAAGGAAAATGATATTAAAAGTAAGCAAATTATAAATGAAAATCGAATCATCAAATTTGATTCCTCAAAACAAACCAAGGGTCACAGGGAGTGACTAGGTCAACAGGTTAGATATTAGAAGAAATTAACACATTCCTAGAAACATACTAAGATTGAACCAAATACACACACACACACACACACACACACACACACACACTCACACACACACACTCACTCACACAAACACACACACCAGATCAATAGTGAATAAGGAAGCTGAATTGATAATCCAAAGTTTTTAATACAGAGAAGCCCATGACTAGTTGAGTTCACTGGTAGATACTATTTAATACTTAAATAATTAAGGCTAAAGTGTCTCAAAATGTTCTAGAAAATTAATCTTGATATAAAATCAGACAATGATACTTTATTATTTCAAGATAACCAGGGCATAGTACCAATTGGATGTCTGTGTATGTGTGTATGTCTATTTGCATACAATCCACAATTTATCCCACTGAGGTACCATACACATATGACTCTAGTACAGTTTTCACAGCATTGTTGTTTGTGTTCTATTTTTTTTCCCCGTAAGCAATGTCATGTTTTAGTATCTCAGTTTTCTCAAAGTGCAGGACTCTTCTATGGAGTGCTAGATTTTGACTAGCTTTAGCATAATTCTGGCTTCTGCTCTTTTCTGAAGGTATTCTCATACTATCTCAATTACAGCCAGAGTTCCAGCTGTGCCATTACATTTTTTTTTTTTTTTTTACTCTCTGTAACTAGGGGAAGTAAACCAAACCCATCTCCCACAATTATTAAACAAATGCATTTTCTTTATAGAGTAACAAGGAGGCATTGATTACTATTAAGATAGATGTAAGTCAGTTCTGTAGGTGATGTAGCCCAAACCAAAATCAGATCTAATATTGGGGCAGGGCATAACATTTTTTTAATTCTTCAAGCCCTGTGCTGAGAGCATGTAGATGCAGATATAAAATGGCTCACTAGAATGATAACAACCTAGATATTTCAGCTCCACTATCATACGAAGTTGTTCAACAAGCCTACAGCTGAGTTCTGCAACTCAAAGTGTCAATACTCATGTCTGTATCAGGGCTGATGCTCTATGGCTGATGGCTTCTGGACCAGTGGTCAGTGATTTCCAGACACTACTCTTTGCAGGACTATAAGTAATTCTAAATTTATAGAAGATGTCTTAATATTTTCACAGAAAACCTCCCATATGGCCTCTGCAGCTGTTCATTCCTCAATGTAGTTCACTATACAGAAGTGCTTGAAGAACCGTGTCTGAACAAATAACTGTGTGGACAGATCCAGGGACCTTTTACCAGATTCTTTCAGAATTGAAACTAAGACAGAACAAACTGAAGTAAAGGATGAAGGATAGATACTGCACCCTTCTTGGAGTTTGTGAGCAGGTTCACGGGGGATGTTGCAGTGGCTTGTGTGTGGTAGCATTGGTAACAATTGATGGAGAGCTGGGGTATACTGCTATCCTCAAAAATCACACTTCCTCAACCCTCTCAGGTTGTATCACAAAGACAGACTGATCTGTGTGGGAGTTCCATCCCTTGCATTTCAAGAGCAGAGAGGACCATGACAGGAATTGCCTATATGTGCACCAACATTAGATTCCTGACTTCTGTATGGACAGACAAACATTGTGAGGAACTCTCTGCAATTCTTGGATTATGCTCTGCTCATCTGTAGAGCTGTACTAATGAGATATACAGTCTGAAATTAAGGAAAATGAAGAGACAGGTGAAAATGGACACACTGGATAAAAATAATATAGCTATTTATTTTCTATAAGTAGTTTTCTACTTACTTCTAGTACAAAATGACATTCTAAAGCAATGATCTTCAGAGGAGGATCCATGCCCAGGGAGTCAGGCAGAATTTTGTGTTTCTTAAATGTGAAATACTCAATAGTATATTATCCACTTTGCATTGACTGTTCAGTTCTGAAAGGCACGGACTTTCATTTCCACCTTCCAGATAATAAAAATAAGCCCACTGAGAGATTGCCATACATCCAAAATTGACCACTGGAGTATGTGAAAGATCCCAAATTTGAGCCTAGAGTTCACCATAGAACAAAATACTGGCTCTTGAGTCAGGTGACCTTTCTTTCAACATCAGCAGCAGAGCTGTGGTGACTGCTAGGTCCTCACTGTGCCCCAGCTCTTTGATACCTGAGCAATCCCAATAGGAGCTTGTACCTGCAACAAAATTATTCCCAGTTCCCATGTTAATTGACTGAAGTTTCTAGGCCTACTCTTCACACAAAGAATAGTAGCTATCGCAATTTGGTCTCTGATAACCTAGTTGCAAAAACTGTGCCCCTGTTTATGTTTGATGCCACCTAGGTCTAGATTTAGGTCCTCTATATTTAACTGTGACACTTCTATGCTGTACGCCTCAACTTATTCATTGCTGTGACAAGGAAGTCATTTAGATAAATGATAAAATCCTTTCTTTCTATAAGTGTGAGCCATACATGGAATGCATGCTTGCATGAGAATCCCCTGCTGCTCAGGCCCATAGCTGCCTGGATTCTGCAGTGGGACCTTGGGCAGCCATAACCGTGAGCCTCTTCCCTGCACCCTGAATGAACTACTGAAACAGAACTAAGTTTCTTGACTTCCAGGGATGAGCATTGTCTTTACTGAAGTGGTTTTTCTGCGCTCTTCCTCATTTTACCTGTAATTTTCTTGTCAAAGTTGAGCTTTCTTTTAACCTAGGCAAAGTCAAAATATATGTTGCAAGGAGTGGGTTATTGCAGAGGCAGAGGGTGGAGAGCCACCTTGCAGGGTCTCCTTTCAAGTTCAGTATAAGTAAAACCTCTTTATGATGCTTAGGTCTTTATCTTCATTAAAACATCGACCCAACAGAATTTCAGTATAAAAATTTAAGGTTCGATGGTATATCTTCAGGAAAAGAGTACTTCCTGGGAGTTTTATTTCATTTTACCTTTATAGAAATTTAATCCACAATGTTTAATCAAATGCAGAGCCTGTCCATTCTATATGGCAAGAGGGGAGTCTCTGTGAAGAAGCCCCACATCTGTAAGAAGGAACTCACGCCCTCCCTGTGCCCTTCATTTCTATTTGCAGCACAGCTGCTTGAGGATATGAATAAAATTTAAGTGTTTTACAAAATGCTCATTCTCATTCAGTTTAACATGAAATTTTAGAAACTCATAAGCATTCCCAACTTGTCCACAGCAATAACATAAGCCAAATGCCTTTGCCTCCAAGACTTTAATGTCTTCTTTGCATTCTTATAATATCTCTTTCTTTCCTCATTTATTTTTCCCCCACTGATATGGAAAGACCAGAAATCCCATCTGAATCTTCACCAGGCCAGATTTTCACTGATACATGTGTGAGTGCATGTGTGTGTGTGTGTGTGTGTGTGTGTGTGTGTGTAAACCTGTTTGTGGGAGTCCATACATCCTAGGGTTTGAGTAGGAATTATGGGTCCTTCTCTGTCTCTCTCTGTTTCTCTGCCTCTCTGTCTTTGCCTCTGCCTCTGCCTCTCTGTCTCTGCCTCTGCCTCTCTGTCTCTTTCTCTGTCTCTTTCTGTGTCTGTGTCTCTGTGTCTCTGTCTCTGTTTCTCTGTCTCTCTCTCTCTTTCTCTCTCATTCCCTTGAAACAGAGTTTCTACTTGAACCTGGAGGTATGTTAGTTCCATTCAATCTCAAGCACTTCTCTTATCTCTGTCTGAAACTCCAATACCAGATTACAGCACAGAAGCCCATATTCAGCTTGTTGTTACTGTTTGGGAACTCAGATTAAGGACACCATACTCACAGAGAGCACTCTTATCTGTCAAGCTATCTCCCTATCAGTGGCAATGTCTCTTGAGAAAAAATAAATTTTTTTTGTGTACTTCTGAGTGTATTTGTGCATTGGAGTGGAGGTGCCCAATGAGCCCAGACATGTAAGATTTCTCCTGGAGCTACAGTTACAGGAGGTTGTGAAATGGCTTTTACAGGTTTTGGGAACCAAATTTGAGTCTTCTGGATGAACACCAGGCTCTTTTAACCACTAATTGTTGGTTGCATTTTTATTGATTAAGAAGTTGTTTCATATTGGTAAATGTTTATTTAATTTTAATAAAAAATTACTTTTACTTTTTACTTTAATTAGAAAAATTTAAATTTTGTTGAGCAGAGTACTACTATCCTGTTTAGTGGATGCAACTGAGGTCCAGCCCAGATTACCTTTGTATTTTGCTGCCCATTGTCTCCCCATTGAGAGGGCTGAGTGATAGCAATTCACAGATACTCTGATACTAGAGAACTAAGCATTAGTTGAGAACTTCTGTTGGTTTGCATACCACCTCCAACTCAACAGCACTACAGATTTTCAACCACACTAGACTACCCACTTGTCTCCAAGTGTGACTAACTCAAGTATAGCATGTGTTCCATGTGATCAAGAAAAAGGGTGTCTGTCTTTAGTGGAATTTTCATTTTTACTCATACCCTGACCTAGAAATGGCTGTAGTCGTGTTCTTCCTGAAAGCACTACCACTAATCTTTCAGGCTTTGCTTCTACATCCAAGGCATTTGGTACCAAGATATTCTTGGGAAGAGGTTCTGAAGTCAGATTCTTCATTGCCTAAATGGAACTAACAACCCCGTAAGTCTATGGTTAGTCACATCTTTATAGTCTTGGGCATTTTCTAACAGTATAGTTGCTAAAATATGTGAGCTAGATTAGAGCACATGGGAAAGGATGCCATGGCTGGGGCCGCATTTAGGAAAGTTGAAATGTACAAATAGATGCTGTAAGGACTTACAGAAATAGGTATCTGGAGAGAATTTTCTCTTTAAAGGAATATTCTGTCTTTTGAAGATGAACAAACACGTATGAGAGTCAGGAGAAGGACTTAGAGGGCTGTTGACCTCCCATAAACTTAAAATTGCAGCCTAAGTAAAGCTTCGATGCCCAAGTGAAGCCTCTGTACCTAAGTAAAGCCTCTATGCCTAAGCCACAGTCACTGTAGAGGAGTGGAAATTACATATGAGATGAGGCTGGGAATGTCCTCCAGAGCTTTGAATCTAAAGTGTCCTCTGGCCTCTGAAATCCTGTAGAGTCAGCTTCCTCTACACTGTGTTGGTGTTAGAGGACCATTGCTTGAAGACTATGAGGCATTTCAGATGAAGCAGGCACCTTTCATGGTACCCTACAAAGGACAGCAGATCCTATAGACCCACAATAGATAATTAGGATCAAAATACAGTATGACCCAGACCTTCTAATGTATTTGAGGATTGCATTAATATGTTCTGGCTGGAATTGCAGAGTTCTCTGACTGGCCCCTAGTGATGGTATGTTGAGGAATAACAAGAAGTTGGGTAAGAGAGCTTATCTAATTGGGAGATACATTTCTGTGACACAAGATTTAGTACCTTGGAAATGACCCTGAACACTGGGAAAGCTTTCAGAGTTTGGAAATAAGCAATAGATCATATTAGATAAAATCAATGTATGAAAATTGTTGCAGCAAACTGTAGAGAGAGGAAAAACACTACAGAATAAAAAAGTCAAGGATCTGGACATGTTCCCCAGGAATGCCTACAGGACACAAATCATCAGCAAAAGGGAAGTGTTTCAGAAATAGCATGGACTGTTAACCCAGGTTATCATGTAGTGGTAGAAGCTGTCCTATACAACCCAATCAAGAAGGACTATATTTAGCATTTTAGTACCTTAGTAACTACAAATTGGCAAATAGAATAATTATGGCCCCAATGAAGTACATATAATCAGGGGTTCACAATGTCCTGGGATAGGAATTAATATAACATTTATGAAAGTAACTTAGCTAGGGAGTGTAGGATGTATGAATTGTCATCAAATCCTCAGTAGTGTAGCAGGGACAACAGCTAATTCCAATTGTGAACACATAATGCGTTCTCTAAAACATTGGAATCAATCAAGATGGAGTGAACTTTAAGTTAGAAACAAAAATCTATAAATAGTATGGGGTGAGAGTCTGGGGTAGATGCTGCTGCTACTGCTTCACCTAGGAATTTAAAGCAGCTGGTGTATTCATAACTCACCTGCTGGGGATGCTGATTGGGGCTATATCTCATCTATATCTGTATCTATATCTGCATCTATCTATCTATCTATCTATCTATCTATCTGTCTGTCTGTCTGTCTGTCTGTCTGTCTGTCTGTCTGTCTGTCTTTCTTTCTTTCTTTCTTCCTTCCTTCCTTTCTTTCTTTCTTTCTTTCTTTCTTTCTTTCTTTTTTTCTTTCTTTCTTTCTTTCCCTTCTTTCTTCTTTGAGACAATCTTTAGTAAAGACAATGAGTAGACATTTAAAAGGTGGGTCATCTGTCCCAAAGTAGCATGAAGTCAGTATTCTAATCTGTTCTCTAAGCTTTCCTATGGCAAGAGGACAGATCATATCCAACTGAGACCATCTTGCTCCTCTTCCTTCTGCATCATCCACATCACCCAATTCCATTTCCTGGGGATGCTTCCTGAATAATCCACCTCCATAAACTTTTAGGAACCATTAGCCAGGACATTCTAAAGTTTTTACCCCCTTAGTTCTTTTTATAAAACATGGTTCTTCAGATAACAAGAGAATTCTTAAATGACAAAAAATGAATAATGTAGCATAATGTGCTAATGAAAATTCATTTCTTACCTTGAAACTCCCTCACTCTCACCTCCAATTACATTTCTTTGCTCATTTACCCATAATTCTGGTTTAGTTGGAGGATGACTTATGGAGAACTGTCTGAGAAACTCCTCAGGCTTGACATCAAATTTAGTTTTTTGAAGGCTTCCATCTTCCACTAGACATTTGTTCTGCTCTGGCCCCATGCTCCACTTCAAATCACTATGATACAATTGCCTACACTTGAACCCCTGATTTGACAGCTTTCCTGCATTTGAGTCTGTTTAAGACAGAAAGTTCTCAACGTGCACATGAGTCTTGCTGTGAACTGTACCTCTGGACTTGTTTCTACAAGTGGTGTCTTGTATCATGTTGCAAGCCTCCACATGTGCTACCTGCATAGTTTCCTCTTAATTTTCCCACTTTTCTACATTAGCTTGTTATAGTTCATCTTCACTGGCAACATGACTAGATTCACACTGACCTAGGAATTTGATATTTCATCTGGATTTAAACACCACCCCTTGAAGAGAGGAAAAAGTGACTCAGGAAGCAATAAGACTTATCAGGACTCAGGAGGATCTCTCAATGTATAAGGTTCACAAATCTCCTCAAGGTTATATAAACAATGAACAATTATTGAAGAAACAAAGACTCATTGATGGATCTGACTTAAAATTAGTCATGAAACTCCAGAGATGTGACACTGTGAGTTGTCACTCATGCTAGGATGGTCTTTTCATTGGAGCAGCTGCTGAGGATTTCCACTTAATCTCTGTAAATAATTGCAATGAACAGATTGGTGTGGACTAATTTCTTTATTCTGTCCTTAGTGTACCGTCTCTAGAGTAAACAAGCATTGGCCATGTGTCTCTGGGCGGAAGATCTTCCTTGAATATCCTGACTATGTAATGGGTGATTAAGAGAAATGAACTTGAAAAGCCAGTAAGTGCCTGTATTCCTCTTCTCTGTGATTCCTGTTTCATCACACATCCCTGACTCAGTGGTCCTCAGTCCTGGCACGAAGGGATGAAAAACCATGGATGGTAAATTCAGAAACAATGAGTTAAGAGCAAATTCCTTCCTGTAAGCTGCCTATAGTAGGCATTTTGGTTAAGGTGACAATGATGACAGTTACGTAGCTCTTTTATGTCTTCGCTGTAACACCAGCCACTGCTATGTTTTCCTGGTTGCTATGCACTATCTGCTCACCTGTACTCTTTCTAAAGGAATGAGAATCACTTCTCAGTCTGCTACAACTTCAGGTGCCTTTGAATCCTTCAGCTTCTCCACTCAGTTTCCTGTCCAAATTTATGGAAGTTATTTAAGATCTCTGTTCCGAAGTTCCTCATCACAATGAGGTTAATAGTTTGCTACAAGAACCAAACAAAAGATTATCACAAAGCATTGCTCCTGACAAATAGTATCACTGGGCAGCATGAGTTAGTTACTATACTCTGCCAGGTAGATTAACCAGGAAAAGAGAATTCATTTAAGGATTTCAGGAAGGGAGGGCTTAACACAGAGACAGCCAGAGAGTTTGGAAGAAGAGCATGGTCACATGGCTGACTTCAGAATATACTTGCTGTTCAGGAAAGTCAGGGCAGCTACTTCTTGTGGACTTAACTAGCAGTAGATGATTAGAAGGTGTATGTCACAATGATTCTAGGGAACTACTCACCAATCAAAGTTTATTTACTTGAACATGGTCAAAAATAGAGAACTCCATATTCATCATTTAAATACAAATCTTGTACAAGATTTGGTGACACTTAAATATTGAAATAAGGTAAGTATGGAAGCTACAGGCTATTGGTCTTATAAATACCAGGCTGTATCAAGAGGCAGTATGTAATTTAGTTCTTATTGCCATTCTTCTTCATTCTGAATATTATTACATCTCTAACCTGTTAAAAGTCCTGTGAAGGAAGGAGCTGGGGAGATAGCTTAGCTGGCAAGGTACTTGACAGACAAGGCTGTGGACATGAGTTTAGATCTCCAATTAAGGGCATCATTGTGTGTGAATAACCCTAGTGCTGAGCATGTGGCATATAGACATGTAGAGTCCCAGAACTTAATAGCCAGGTAGCCATTTTAGCCTGACAAGTCTGATTCAGACTTGTTAATGACCCCCTTGTGGTCATATTTTTTAACTATTTTATTGGGTTCTTACTTCCCTTTCAATTCTTATTCTACCCCAATTCCTTCCAAACTCCCAATGCTAGGTAGGAGAGAAAAAAGATTAGAGGGAGAAGGGGACATAGACCTCTATAGGCTAGCTTATTAGGGGCACAGATTTCTTTGAGAAAAGTCTAATATTCATCTTCAGAATATCCAGCAGTCCAGCAAACCAGCAATAACAAAGGCAACAGCAAACACAGCAGCAGGATAAACTGTAGTGCGGGCAACAGTGCCACAGACCCTCTCTGGGATCTCTCATTTATACCCTCTCCAGAGTCCCCAAATTTAAGCTACCTTCAGCTAGAAAAAAATCATACCTCTGTTAGTGCATGATGCAAGTCATGAAGGAGCTTCTTATCCCACACCTGGGTTTAAAACACATTCATATAACATAACTGTTTTTTTTTAAGAAGCCAGAACTTTCACTATAGCCCCATCTTATAAAATAAGGTATATATACATCTAATCTCCACATTTATGTACACACACACACACACACACACACACACACACACACACACACATAAATAAAATCAGGAATCTTGTGCAGAATACTATACTGAGAGAGGATTTGGAGCATATGGTAATTAGAGGCAGGCATCATAGCTCTCCTGGAAAATTCTGATCTGTATTTCTCTGAGGAACTAACAAGTTGGAAAACAGAGTGTAGACAGTTCCCTTTAATAAAAGCATGCTAGGAATCAGGCCACAGGCATCCTCATGCAATTTATTGTTAAGGTTCTCAATGAAACTAAAACATAAAAGTCAGAAACTGAAGAACACACATGGTATGCATTCTCTGATAAGTGGATATTAGTCTAGAAGATTGGAATACACAAAGTACAATCCACAAACCACAAGAAACTAAAGAAGAGGGAAGACCAAAGTGTTGATATTTCGTTCCTTCTTAAAAGGGGGAACAAAATACTCATGGAAGGATTTTCAGAGACAAACTATAGAGCAGAGACTGAAGGAAGGACAATCCAGAGACTGTTTCACCTGGGAATCCTTCCCATATTCAATCATCAAATCCAGACACTATTGTGGATATCAGCAAGTGCTGGCTGACAGGAGCCTGATATAGCTGTCTCCTGAGAGGCTCTGACAGTACTTGACTAATACAGAAGTAGATGCTCACAGCCATCCATTGGACTGAGTAAAGGGTCCCCAATGGAGGTGCTAGAGAAAGGATCCAAGGAGCTGAAGGGTTTGCAGCCCCTTAGCACGAACAACAATCTGAACTAACTAGTACCCTCAGAGCTCCCAGGGACTAAAACTCCAAACAAAGAGTACACACAGGGGGACTTATGGCTCCAGTAGCATGTGTATAGCAAAGGATGGCCAAGTCAGTCATCAATGGGAGGAGAGGACCTTGGCCCTGTGAAGATTCTATGCCCCAGTGTAGGGGAATGCCAGGGCCAGGAAGTGGGAGAGGGTGGGGTGGTAAGAAGGGGGAGAGGGGAGGGAACAGGGGATTGTTTTAGATTTTTGGTTTTTAATTTTTTTCTTATTTTTATTTTCTTTTTCTTTTTTCTTTTGGAGGGGAACCTGGGAAAGGAGATATTATAAATAAAGAAAACATCTAATAAAAAAAAGTCAGAAACTGAGATGGACCTGGTGGAGAAGACCCTGTCCCAGGTGCTCTAACCATGGATGCTGAAATAGATGTCACTGGTCTCCAGCCATGTGGTGCCCCTGTGGGTATCCACATAACCTACCAGTGCTGGCCATCCCTACATAGACAATCAGAGAGATGCTAGGATATCCATCACCACACTAATGTAAAGAAGCAAAGCTGAGATTGATAATTTCGAGTAGCTCTCAAATCCCCTTTGGCTTCCTCACATGGTCACAGGAAAGGCACAGCAGTACAGTATGTTGTAAGAAGGAAAGACTCCTTCATCAATCAGCTGCACTTTAGTGACTGATGCTCACATTTGTATGGGGAGCATATTTCACTCAGGGCTCTGAGCACCCGGAGGAAAACTCTGAGCAACAACTAAAGACAGGTAGACTGTGAACATGAAATTAGAGAGGCCTGGATGGGGATGGAGAATTGCATGGAGCTAATTGGGTTGCTCTTGGTTGTTATTTTTCTTACTTGACAAACGTCTAGTGAGTTCAATAACTTAATACTTGATAGGTAAGTCAATGTGGCTCTTGGTCTGAAACTTGGAGGCCCTCTACCTGTACTAGAAGTAGCTGAAGATGGAGAGCTAAACTTAGAGTATACTTGGGCTCCATCTGCACTGATTTTGTCAGTGAGCAGGAGGTGTGTTTCATGAAGTACAGGTCCCTAGAAATACCTTTCAGAAGACCTTCTGAAGCTTTCTAACAAAGCCAAGCTAACAGGGCAGTTTGACACCAAGGCTTAGCCATTGCATCACAGGACAACTTAAGCACACACATGCTTGCAGTCCACAACTCTATGGATCTCAGGTGCTCTTTGCTAAATGTTGTTCTCTTGAATTATCATTCATATATGAAGTAGAACAGTTGATTTTACAAATTTATTTATGTCTAATTATAGATGTGTCTGCTTCTGTATGGGGGTATGTGTGCATTTGTGCAGGTTCCCACTGAGGCCTGAAAAAGGCATTGGATCCCAAAGGCCTAGAGTTACATGGGGTTTGAGACACCTATGTACTGGAAACAGATCTTGTGTTTTCTAAAAGTACAGTATGCTCTTAATCATGGAGTCATCTATCCAGCCCCAGGAGGATAGTTCTTCCAGGAGCCCTCTAACCCCAAGAGAGCTATGATGTGATTCCTCATTTTCCTTATAGACTCATTAATCTGGCTGCCTGGATGAGAGATTCTTAGTGACAGGTTAATAGAATGCTCTCATTTTATTAGTGGAGCACACAGAAATGTGTGGAGTGAAAGACCAGGTCTTTTCAGGAGAGCTATTATTCTGATTCAGGGTTCTAAAATCTTGTTTCTATGAACCGTGGTTCCTAGTACCTTGCTAATTAGTGTATGAACAGATCTTGCAAATGGAAGGATTTGAATAATCACACACAAAAAACACACATAGAAGCAAACAGTTACATAGACATAATGCAGACTTGTACACACAGAGAAAACACATACTCACAAGCAGAACATAGACACATAGATGCAACATAGACATATGCATAGCTACTACACAGACAGGCACACACAAAAACCCAACACAGATATGAAAACACACAAACAGCACAGACAGACATATGCATAAAAAAACCTACACTTTGACTTAAGACTTTTTGTAGATATATTGATTGGTCCATCATCCAAATTTTATGCTGTTTCTTTGATCCAGGATCTCATTCACAGCTATCTAGATGTACATGAACCACTATGAATCAAGAAGGTAAAAGTGGATTAAACGGAGAGGACCCCTGGATCACTCAGTCCCAGATCTTTTTAGAGTTACCAGTTGCTCCTTTGCAGTAACGGGGTTTTTCACAGGCTAGTGAAAGTATTTATACAGTCCATTAACTAGTGCCTTGCACAGGGAAGTACTCAGCAGATACTGCAATTGCCACAGCTACTTTTATTGCTTTGCTCTTCCACAAACTGGAAGTTCAGTAGTTTTCAGTTAAATGGATGTATATAAAGTATATTGTTTGTACACAAAGGATAGAAAGAGAATACACCTACAATGCTGAGAGTCATAGGAAATGGACTTCTAGGTCAGGACTAGGGTAGACAAAGCTAGACCAAAGGCAGGCAGGGAGTGATCCCATGCCTAGCTGTGACTCTCAATCTCTTTCCCTAAGCTTTATAGGAAGAATTTACTTGCATCTAGTCTATGGCTGCTTTGGAAGCAGGGCTGACCAGCTGCTCTGTGAATGTAGACCTCAGAATTTGAAGTGCTTACTATCTGGACCAGTGCAGAACAAACTTTCTTGTCTCTCACATAAACAGAGAAGAGCCAGCATTATTCATTCAAGAGAGCCCCGAGTAAGCGCATCTATGAACAAATGTGAGAAGGATTGGACTGGCAGATTAAGCAATGAATTATAATCTTAAAGGAGGAGACCTGGATTACATTGTCATTCCCACTAGCTTTTAGGTACATGATAGTGGATGTTACCCCTCCAGGCTTGAGTTCTCTAATCTGCAAAAATGAAGAAGTTGTGTTAATCTAATTCTGTGTCCACTTTCACATTCTGTAATTCTTTGGAAACAGCCTAAGGCAGAACAGAGGTGAGACTTGGATCAACATTCTCTTCATAAACTTAAGCTTCCCTGCCTCTTTAGAAAAGGTGGAACCTCTGTGAACCTGACCTGGAAACAGGGATGGGTTCAATTTAGAGAGGGTTACAAATGCACCCACTTCCTCCCAGAACGGAAATGAAGCACAAACTTTAAGACTTTCTAAAGTCTAAGGGGAATAGAGTGCTGCATGTTATAAAGCTATTTTGGGGTTTGTCAGCTCCAATGACCATGCAGTACGGAAGAGTGAGCCAAGCACTAAAAGCTTTGGGCATAAGTCTGTCCCATAGAGCTTTGTCACTTGACATTGTGGCCGCAAAACACTCAGGTTCAGAAGTTTCAAGAGGTTTTAAGAAAGTTCTCAGGAGAAATAGATTTTAGTATTTAAAAATTTTATGCACATATATTTCTTTAGATGGAGACATTGATATCCGAATATATCATTACTTGTGTCCTGGCCTGAAACCTACTTTTGAATGAATAAATAAAATTCACTGGAGAATCTATAGTAATGTAGATTTTCAATTCAGCAAGTACTCATTTTCTGTCTGCTATTTGAGTTATTAGATTCTTTGAAGGGGTTTCTGCTTTAAGCAGAGGGATGAAGTCTTCCCAACATCCCAATGATACCAGGAGTTCTCTGAGAGCCACGTGCAACAACCAGACCCCAGGGATGATTAATACCAAAGGAAAGACTGAGATTAGCCTTCATACTCCAGTTCATTGTGTTTCTTTTGGTAGTGTTCTCAAGATATCAACTTCGTCTTAGAATGTAACAACACAGAGAAGCCTTGACCACCATGAGGTGCTGTGCTTCCCAGTTAATACTGCTGTGATTCTATATTCCTTTTTCCATTACCGGAAGTATTTGTCAAACACCAGCTATCTGGGTGGCAGTCCATTCTACTTTGCCAGGGATTAAGAAGAGGCCCAGCTTCTAACAGTAACACAAACCCCTCCTTCAGAGAGAGCCCCAAAACTCTCTTGCCCTCAGAACTATCTCAGGCACTGGTCCAACACATTATTTTATGATGTCCTCTTACCATTCTAACACTTAGAATATTTATGTTGGGAGCCACATCAATATCCTTGTCATTCTTTGGCACATTCTGGTTCTTCTTTCAAAAATTTACTTTTGTGTCAGCTGTATCTCAAGATCTATTTGTGAGAAAAGTATAGCTTGCTTGCTTGGCACTGATGTTAGAAACTGAATGTGTTCTCTTTCCCACACCCTGACACAGGAAGGAAGCTTTTTGGGAAAGGTTATGGGAGGTGACTGAGGTTATGTAATGTCATGATGATGCTGTAGGATTAGTGCTTTGAAATGAAGCCAAAGGATCTTCTTTACCTTCTCACCTATGCCCACAGTCTGAAGAGAGGCAACACAACAAACTGGAAGCTGCCTGCAACCCAGGAGAAATTGACTCACTAGATCCTATCAGATATCCAATGTCTAGATTTTTGAACCACTGAAAGGGTAACTTCTGTACTTTAAGTTACCCAGTCGATAGTGATTTGTTACAATAGCCTGAGCTAATTAATAAAGAGTATTACATATCACTATAATTATTATGAATATCAATGTCTTCCACAAAATTACAGCAGTCTGTCTTCAAGTTTTAATGTTTTTCTCAATGAAGCCCTTCTTATTTGCCTTGTCTACCAGTTAATAAAAAGACTGGCTGGTTGAGCAGTCTTTTCTTGGGTAAGGATTATGGGAATTTTAGCTTCATGTGGTCAATAAAATGTATCTGTTCTAATTTCTGGAGGCTGGAAGTTTAAAGTCAACACATGGCTTCATCAAAGCCTTGATTTCCCAAATGTTCCCTGGTTTGGGGCTGTACATCTTCAGTCTATCTCAAGTTCTAGTCTCTTCCTCTCACCACCTCTGTAGCTGCTCTTCTTTGCACAGCTCTGTCCATTCCTTTTGCACTTTTGGGGAAACAGTTGTGCTGGATGAAGCCTACCCTAATCACCCCAAACTAACTTATTTGTAAATAGTTCCACGCCAGCAAATATTACCTGTTAGGCCCTCAACACATATTTTGAGTGATATGTAATCTAACATAACAACAACCTTTACTAAAACACTATTTTTCCCTCCCACTTGCCACGATACTATCATCTATTACCAATTGTGACTGCATATTATGTAACAAACATGCTACTTAGCATTTAATTGTTTCAGTTTATCTTTTCAACAAGCCCCAGGGGTGGAAAGGATTGTAATTGTCAATGGCTGTGAAATTGGGTCTCAGGGAGGTTAAATGCCTCATACCAAGCCTTATAGTAAATTGTGGGGCCAGAATTTAACCCAGATATCTATTGATTTTAGAGGTCATGTCCTTAAAATTATGCTCTCTCTCTCTCCCCTCATGGTCCTGTAAGCAATTTTTCCTGTTCTCTGTATCTTATAACTTCAATATCTCTCATTCTAGCACCAGCAATGTGGGTTCTCTATTGTCATATAGTTGCATCCTCAGAATCTACACATAGGGACTTTTAGGCTCCCTACGATCCCCTCAGTCCCTTTCTGCATTATGCCATCTGGCACTATCATTTTATTTTGCTCTTGTTTGACCTGATAATCCATGCCATCCTTGGAACCATTTCTAGATGTTAGAGATAAACTCAGTGGCTTTCTGTAGGATCTCTAATTCCAGCCTCAGCTGCAGTCAGTCTCTGTGTTAAGGAAGCCTAGCATTCATCTTACCCTATCCGGTCACTGTATCTTTACTATGGAGCACAGACATGGAGTTTGATCAAAATGTTCTGGATCTGAAACCTTAGCTTCCACTTCTTTCTTTCACATTTTTATGCTTCTGTACCCAAATCAGATGCATACCTGTGTGCCAGCCTCACTTAGCTGGGGAAACTCAACAAATTATTTGCAATTGTATTTCTACAGTTTGGAGCTGTTTGAAAAATTCCAGATTGATTTTCAGCCAGGCAGTGCAGCCTCAATCCTAATAAGGTTCAAGCACTGAAAAAGCACAGTGATGAGCCATTGATTAAGTTGACACTACAATCTATTTTCCCTGGCCTGGCCAAGTTGTGCTGCCTTCTTGTACTTGAATTTGTTAAATGATCCAGGCTTTTGTCTTTGTGAATAATCTTATCTGAAGGCAGGGCTGGTCCTGGGCTTGGTTTCTTGCCTGGGTATCTGTCAGTGCCTCATTCCAGAGCTGAGAAAATGAAAGCTAAGGAAATTAAAGGAAGTACACAGGGAATTCTCAATCTAAAAGCTCTGTGCATGGCTGTGCTACTGGGCACAGCCTCAGTTGTAGGGCTGGAAGGAAGATGGGGTTGGAAATGAACATGTCCATTGGGAAATAACAGCAGGAACACACAGTATGCAGGGACTGTCAAGTTTAGGGTATGGATGGCCTTTGCACATTAGGCAAGTCTCCCTGGACAGTGGCAGCTGTTGCTTACATAAATCATCAAGCTATGCAACACTAGATTCCCCTCCCTACATGTCAACACACATCTTTTTGCAGCTCCTTTGAAATGAAGTATTTCATGTTGAATCAGAGCCATGAAAATCCTTTCTCTGCAACCTTGGAAATAATGCCAAAAGTAGCCTCTACATGCTTATCCCTAAAACAGGTAGGTAAGCATTTACTGCCTGTATGGGTTATTATCTTAGTAACATGATCTGATGGCCATATGAAGCTTAACACACACACAATTCCCCATAAATTAAAGCACAGTTTCTGTTTGAGATGGATAAAAACAGCCCATAACAGCAACTATATTTATATCTATATTTACACACTCTTATTCATGGCCTGGTATTTAAATGTGTGTTAAATAAGTGGTATAGTTTATTCTGATAATGGGGATGATGGGAGGGGCAGCTTTAATTCAGAGACCTTGTATAAATTCCCTTTAAACCAAAGAGTTCCCACTTGGAGAAAGGAAGAGACTCAGTAAGGAAAGAAAAATTCCACCTCTCAGGTTCTCTTTGAAAAGATTCACAGGTCTTCATCAAAGTTGTACAAGTTGTAACAATTTCTGGATAGACAGATTCTCTGGTCTTCTTGGGTGTTGCCTAAACATGGTGCAGAGAGCTCTGAGTGTCACCTTCTGAGTCATAACCCAAGGTGGTGTGAGGTTTGTGATGATGGAGCTGACTTGAGGTAAGTCACCCCTCCAGCAAATGCTGTCATAACTTCAATAAGCCCACTAGTACATTGGAGTAGGCTTGGGCAGAACTGCTTCTTTGGCCTATTGTGGGTAGACTCTCTGGGCAGAAGAGATTTGCATTTTTCTTCCTGGAAAAGTCATACAACAGACTGTAGAGAGAGCAGACATTTAGGACCACAGTATCATGTATTGGTTTATTTCTATACTAACACTTGTGAGATTAAAAAGGAGGACTGCAGAAATCCACGATTCACTTTTCTCCCAGGTCTCATTCAGAAAGGAGCCCTCTCTCTATTCTCCTTTCCTCAAAGTCATGTCTCCTCACACAACAGTTGTTCCAGCATGGATGGTAAACATTAAGTCTTTCAAATCTAATGTGAATGAATTTTAATCGTGCACGTGGAGTAAATACACACACATCTATACATATATATCATCTACCATGAATATTTATGGGGAACTTATAAATGATGCAGGCGCAGGCACCACATCCTGGGAGAATGAAGCAGCGTGCCCTGTGACCTCTCCACCCCATCAGGATGCAAATAATCTAACCCTAGACTTGTAATTATTCAGATAATACAAGTCTATGAGAGCCAATTCACATGTGGAACATATATCCCAGAGAGTCCTATCAGGCAGCTTCCTTAGCATTTCATACCAGCTCTGAGCCCGCTGCCAGATGATTCTGAACAATCATAGCAGCCATGATTGTGCATTTGAAAGCACAGATGTAGGCTGAGGGGAGCTGAGGTCAGATTCAGTGAAGTTGCTACATCAAGAGCTGAGGTTGAAGGGGATTGCTTAAGAGGCACTGTCCAAGAGAACTTTCTGTAGAGATAGACTTGCCAAAGTTAAGACAATACAAAGTCAGAGATGCCATGTGACTCTGAGGCACTTGAAATATGGTTAGTGTGAATGGAGTATTGAATTTTTAATTTACTTTACTCTAATGTTACCCTGTTGAAATTTAAGTAGACATGCACGATTAGACTATGCTATTCTGAAAAACATAACTTTTTATAAGATAGTCAGCTTACCTTCTGGTCTTAGGGAGAGGATCAGCAAGTGGAGGAGAACAGAGAATGAATTGCAGATGGAGGGACACACAAAAGAGAATAAAAACTATTTTCTCTATCCATCTGTTGATGAACACCTAACCTGGCTCAATTTGAAAGCTACTGTGAAGAAGGCGGCCCGGGTCATCATCGAGAAGTACTACACGCTCATGGGTAATGACTTCCACACCAACAAGCGCGTGTGCGAGGAGATCCCCATTATCCCCAGCAAGAAACTAAGGAACAAGATAGCCGGCTATGTCACACATCTGATGAAGCGGATTCAGAGGGGTCCCGTGAGAGGTATCTCTATCAAGTTGCAGGAAGAAGAGAGAGAGAGGAGAGATAATTATGTTCCTGAGGTCTCAGCCCTAGATCAGGAGATCATTGAGGTAGATCCTGACACCAAGGAAATGCTGAAGCTTCTGGACTTTGGCAGTCTCTCTAACCTTCAGGTCACTCAGCCTACGGTTGGGATGAATTTCAAAACACCACGTGGAACTGTTCAATCTGTTATGCCATATTTTCAATAAACTTGAAAAAAAAACAAAAAAAAAAAAAAAAGAAAAGAAAGCTACTGAAAAGAGGGGAGCAGTAAACATGGCCATGCAGACATCTGGGTTGCATGTTGTCTTAGAAGCCTTCTGCGATATTCCATGAGTGGTGTAGTCACATCATGTCGTAGCTCTGTTTGGAGTTTTTTTGAGGGACACACTAAGTGGCTACACCAGTTTAGTTCTTACAGGCAGTGTTGAAGGCCTCCTCTTTCCTCATATCCATGCAAACCAAAGAACAGACTATTTGAAGAGAAGGAGACTCCTGAGAGAGGAAAAGGAGTCATGTTGCGACACACCAAGGAAAGGGGACAAATAAGAAAAGAGTGAGTACACAGACACATGAAAATGCCACAGTGAAAGCCAGTACCTTCAATGCTTAGAAAATAAATTTTAAAAAAGTCATCAAGCCTCTAAGGCCATATTTTCTGAAATATCCTCTCTGTGGTCTAGTTTTGGTGCCATGAGGGTTAAGATTTAAAAATGGCATCAAGGTCATCACTCACTAATGGAGAGCTCCGACTTGTCATTTTACATCTTTGTCACAAACTCAACTGGGGCAGAAGAAATTGAAAAACAAAACAAAATAAAACAAACCCAGAATCTCAGAGTCTTCCCCTACAGTATGTATATTAAGAGCAAAGGGGACACACTAGAATCACCTTAAATATATGACTAAAGTGTGTGTGTGTGTATGTGTGTGTGTGCACGTGTGCACATGTGAGAGTAGCAGTCTTGGGGAACAAGTCGCCATATGTCTTGGGGTTGGTGTTACACTCAGTTGTGAGCTACCCTACTTAGGTGGTAGAACAGAACTCTGGTCCTCTGGAAGAGCAACATCAAACTCCCTTAACCTCAAAGCTATCCCTCTAGCCCAGGATAGCTTTTTATGTTCATGATGGAAGAAAAAGATTGAGTGTTAGGCAAAATTGTGCCATGTTCTGGAGAGATTTTTGTGACTGGTTTGAAAACTCAATCACAATGGGTCTAAAAAAACATAAAATCTGATTCTCTGGTTTAAACAGACTTGTTATTTAATGACAACCAAGTGCTGATGATTATGGTTTTTCAACTCTTTTGTCATTCTGAGGTGTCTCTGACTCCAGCCAAGGTCAGTTAGAACCCAATGCTTTTTTTTTTTTTTTGTGGTGTAAACCTGGCCCCAGAAAAGCTGGGTGCTTAGAACTCATAGACCCAGGAGTGCTTTGTTTTTATCATCACTATATCTTGCTGGTGCTATTTATAGGCTGCAGAAAGATGCAGGAATGAATGCAGCTGTGTACATAGCCTGACCTCTTAAAGATAAATCAGAACTCTAAATATTTGCAGACACACCAGTCTCTGTGACTGCTTCCTGGTGACAACACTCCAGCCACTGTCACAACTATATAACATACTATTTGTTTTACTGGCTGGTGATTTTTTTAAATTGAAGAATCTCCTCCCCTTTCTTCCCTTTTGCCTTTATTTTTCTCCTACTAGTTATCCAGTCATGGATGGGTACACAGAAATGCACAGAACTATGTAAGGATCTCCTTGTTTGGTGAGTGCATGGTGTAGCCTACTGGTCAAAGTGATGGATGTTTGGATAGGCTCAGCACTATCTTCCTTTCTCAGCCTGGGAACACTAATTCACCCTTTCATGCTTCAAAGAGAGACTGAGAAAGAGAAGCACACTGTGTAAAGCTCTCAGGACCTTACATTAGTAAGTGGTCAGTGCTTACACCTCCAAAGGATTTTTAAGGTATAATGTTGAATTTGATGATGTTCAAGAAAGTTTGTGTACTCAATGCTTTTGCTTCAATATGTTTGGGAATTTTAGGAAATGTGGCCTTTTAAAAGACATTTGTCGCAGCAGGCAGGCTTTGAAAGTTTACTGATTTGAGCCATTTCTAGTTAGTTTTCTCAGTTCTGTGTTGGGCCTGTGGTTTGAGATGTGAACCTTCAGTGTCTGCTCTCAGCATCCTGTTGCTGCTGCTTCTGCTCCTTCATCCTAGGTTGTTATCCAATCAGAACTATGAACTTTCTTCCATAATTTGCTTAGCCATGGTGTTTTCTTATAGCAACAGAAATGAGTGTTGAATTATCTTTTTGCTATGTGTACATTTTTTTGCATGCATGTGCATGTGTATTATGTGTATGCCCGGTGCCCAAGGAGGCTAGAAGAGGGAATTATATCTTCTAGAACTGTAGTTACAAATGAGTATAGCCATGTTGTTGTTGGGAACTGAACACTGGCCCTCTGCAAAAGTAGCCACTATTCTTAACTGCTAAGCTATCTCTCTAGCACAAACAATTTTACTTCTACAAAAAATTTACATAAATTTTTATGAGGATATTGTGAGATGGTCATGAGAAAAACATGTCTACTGACAGGAAAAGGAAAATGAGACATGGCAGGTTATGAGAAGAGAAGATGGTGATAGACAACACAAAGGTTAGTTTTTTTCAACTCTTGAATAAGGAATTCTGTAGCTACTAAAGTACATATACAAGGTGCCCATCCCTGGATGCTTAGGTCTAGTTTTTCTTTTTAGAAGTATGCTATTTATGCAAAAGAGGCCCCAGTTTGTGGCCTAAGACTCCAAGGGCAGTTCTGTTTTATTCAGTTACACTGAGAGAGAAGGGATGTGTCAGGTTAGGGCAGTGTAAGGCTGGGTCTGAAGGAGAGACTGTTGGAGCCTTTGAAGAGGCTTGGTAATAGGTTTGAGAAAAGGTTCATGGGTGGAGACTAATGCTGGTTCATTTAAGGGGTAGGAAAGCAGGGGAAGGAAGGAACCAAGGAACATAAAAAAACTAGCCATTCCTAGGAATGATGAAATCTCTTCCTTTGTAGAAGCAACTGTTAGAGACTGAATCAGAATCTTTCAATCTAAGGTAATGGCCTCGTGGTCTGGGATAATTGTTAGTCCTAAATAAGTGACCTAAGGAGTAGACAGTTGGACTTTAGAAGGTGAGACTCTGCAGCCTCAATTGGACAGGAACTTTACGAGAGCAGAGGTTTCTGCTTGGCTAATTTCTAGAAAGGGACAGTAGAGAAGAATATTGTCTATATAACAGACAATCTTAGGTTTAGGGAGAGACAGAGAGAGTTAAGTTGGAAGCCAGGTCCTGGAAAAATAGGTGTGAGCTATCTCCCAATCCCTGAGGTAGAACAGTCCGGGTGAATTGGGTAGAAAAGTTGGTGTCAGGATCAGTCCAGGTAAAGGCACAGATGTTCTTGTAAGTGGGCATCTAGAGGGATAGAGAAGGACACCTCTTTGAGATCTAGGACAGAGAAATGAGAAATTCCTAAGGGAATAGTGGAAAGAAGTGTGTAAGGATTAGCCACTACAGAATTAATGACCCTGAGGTCTTGAACCACACAATAGGTTCCATTAGATTTCTTAACTGCTAGTATAGGAGTGTTAAAGGGGTTAGAGGTTGGACACAGGGGTTTTTCCTTAGAAGGTCAGAGATGATAGGCTTAAGTCTCATGAGACTCTGGAGAGAAACAGGGTATTGAGCTTGGGTGCTGTACCTGGTAGGATCTTGTAACTGAACGACAACAGGAGAATGCTGTTTAGCAACAAAGGGGTTCTGGATGTCCAAGATTCAGAGGCCTACCTGAGAGGCTGACAAAGAAAATGACATGTTAGAGTTGGATTGGGTGGCTAGGAGGAGATGAAGAGGGACTGCTGGCAAGTTTGGGTTTAGGCAAATGTGAGGAGCGAAAGAAATAGAGGCTCTTATTTTAGCTAGAAGATCCCTTCCCAATAAGGGTTCATGAAACCAAAAAGGAATGGGTGAGAGGAACACCCCTAAAAATGCAACAAAGTGGTGGGGTCTGGTGAGGTTGGTAAGGCTGTCTCCTTACCCTGACAATAGGGAAATGAGAAGGAGAGATGAGTCACCAAACTCTGTTAAGACTGAGTAAGTGGCCCTGGTGTGCAAGAGGAAGGAGATGGGCTGCCCAGATATCATAATGACCACCCTGGGCTCCCTGGTGGCGATGGAAGTAGTCAGGCCAAGGGAGCTCAAGGACCTTCAGTTGTCCAGGGCCAAGCCTAGGAGATCAGCTAGAGGGAGTTCTGGGAGTGATAGCCCTTTGTCCTTAGTGGCATGAGGGCAATTGGCAGCCCAGTGTCCCTCCTGATGATACTTTGGGCATGGCCTTCATAGCTTGTAGGTGTTAGGGCAGGCCTTCACTCAGTGACTCTCTTGACTACATTTGAAACAGGGGCCTGGTGGCTCCTGAGTCATAGAAGACCAGGAAATGCCAACATATAGTATTTTTGTCTGCAGGCCTTTCCATCTAGCTCATGTTACACTTTAAAGGCTAACACCAACACTTCTGTCTATGGAGTTTAGCATCCCCTCTCCAAGCATCTAAGTTTGCCCTTAATGTTAGGGTAGCTTTGGGAAAAGAAGTAGGTCATCAGGTGTTGCTTACTTTGTTGATCCTCTGTGGCTAAGCTAGTATATTGTGACAGCATCTTTGTAAGGTGCTCTAAAAATTGAGACAGAATTTCTTGTTTATCCTGGATGACCTCTTGAAGTTTTTCAAAATTTAGGGGTTTTAGAGTAGCCTTACAGAGACTAGCCAGGAGGCAAGTTATGAATCAATTTGTAGCTAAAATACAAACTAGGGTATTATAATTCCATTAAGGCACCACCTAGACCTGATCAAGTATGATGAGTTGGTTTGATAAAATTTGTCTGCATGTATTTTAGCCTGTTCTCAAACTCAACTGGACTCCTCAGTAAATTATTACTGGGAATCATATGGACATCATGGAAAGTCAAACTATAATATTTAGTAATATACTGAAAGTCTTTAAAAAAGCAGAGGAATTAAAGGTATAAGACCCCAGCCTTTTTACTATTTGAGAAAGCTCATTTAGCAAAAAGGGAATGAATATGTATGCTAATCGGACCATCTGCCCCAGTGGTCCGATTAAAGGAAGTACCAAAGCTGGGTTAGGCTGGGTAGCAGAGGAATGAGGGAGGAGAGGAGGGTTGGCTGTAGATTGAGAAGGAGTGGTTGGAGGCCTGAAAGTAGGTGCCACTGTAGGATGACTAGAGCAGACTGTAGTTGGCAGAGATTGGGAGGAGTCTGGAGAAGCTGAGCAAGGAGACTCTGGAGAGGTCTGGTGAGATGAGGAAGCTGAGGAGACTGGGGAAATAGGAGAGACTGTAGAGGCAGGCTTGGTATGGTGACAGGGAAATTCCTTAGCTAGATCTAGAATAGTATAACTTTCTTCTGGTTGAGATTTCATAGCTGATAAGAGTTGAGTTGGGGAACAGGAAGAACAAAAAGAAGGTTTGGAGCGAAGATGAGAAAAGTCCTGGACATAGAGAGCCTTCTTCCATTTTCCTGATGGTTGGCAGTAAGTATAAAGATTCTTTAAAATGATAGGATCATTTAGGTAGCCACTTGGAATCGTTATCTAATGATCAGACTTGATTGCAAAGGTAGATCGATAAGTTTGGAGATCTTTAAGTCAGGGACTAGTTTTAGGGGCTTGAGGTTCTCCAGGAGACAACCCAGTGGCGAGGCTGGAGACACAGTTGAAGATGAGGTACCCATTGGGTGAGTAGAAGCTAGCCACTTGCCCATTCTGGTGTCCCAAGGACAACTGTAGTTGCTAGAAATAACAGGCAGGCCAGATCACCAGGTCATCATGAGGTGAACTTGGGGGCTAATCTCAGGCTATCATCTAAGCTAAGATGAAGAGAATGTTTCACACAGGCCTGAGATTTCAAAGCAGTGAGAAAAGGACCCAACTCAGAGGAGAGAGGAAAATGTCACCCAAGGGAAAATGTCCTAAAATGAGGAGTTAGTGAGGAGGCCAGTCATAAAGACCGTGTATTACTCTGTCTCTGGAAGGGTGGCTAGCCTTCCCTTGGGACCAGGGAACTTGTAAACTCACTATGGTGGGAAGGTTACCAAATCATCTGTGTTTGGATGGAGGGAAGTGATCTGATAATCAGAAAGTGAGCCCGTGTAACCTGTGGACTTGTTGGGATGAAGTTAAGATTGTGGATATAACCCACACAGCAGTGACCACTTCATGTGGTGGCAGCAGATTCTGGACCCCATGTGTTGGTGGTGGAACCATGAACATGTCTGGACCTATACTGCCAGGACTAAGAACATCAAGTCTGCATCACCAATGTTAGAAATAAGTCACATGGATCCCGAACAAATCGTACCATGTAGCAGGTCTCAGGTAAGAGGTTTATTGAGAGGGAATCAGAGGCACCCTCTAGGAGATGATGGAAGGAAAAAAGAGAGGGTGTGTGTTGGAGGCCATGGCACATGTGGTAAGGGATGGATGTAGGAGTAATGCTGTCACCTAGAGATAATATGTTTTCTTGCTGGGTCTGGGATCTGACTGTTAAGATGCCTGATTGCTGTGAAGTCACTTCTAGCTGTTCATTGATGTGCATAATGCTAACATTGGGTATGTGTGCGCATATGTATAGTTGCATATGAAGGCCAGAAATCAAATCAATATTGAGTGTCTTCCTTGATCTCCAGCTTAAATTTGAGACAGGATTTCCCACTGAACCTGGATAGTCTGGCTGCTAAGTAAACCACAGGAATTTACCTATATTATTTTCCCTAGTGCTGGGATTATGGCATCTGGCTCTTACTTGTGTGCTGTGGATTGAACCTAGTCCTTATACTTGAACAAGAGACACTTATCCAATAGCATCATCTCCATAGTGTCCTCAATTTGTTAATTAATAATTCTATTATGAAAGATGACTTATAATTTATAATTTATAATTCATGATAAAATTTCCTATGAAATCTTAAGTGTCTGTTCTTTCCCAGTACTGATCTAGTTACAAGAGATACAAGAAATTTACCCAAGTCTTTGATTTCCTGAGGCAGAAAGCATTGCTGTGCAGGAGGGAGGGCTGGATAGAGTCATGTTGGGAGAAAGGACTAAATGGTAGAAAGACCTGGAAACTAATGAGTATGGTAGCAGGGACACAGAGATGGCCTCTATTTGCTAAAAGCTGTTCTTCCCTCTGGAGAAAACCAAAATATTCCTGTGCCAGGAAGAAGGACATGGGCCATAAAATGGCAGAACTTTAAGCCTCAGAGCAATTCAATTGTAAAATACTTCAGTAATCTGTCAGATGTGATAGCCTATGTTCACACACATGCACACACATACATACACACACATACATATGTACACATACACACATACAGCATACACACACACATACATACACACATAGAATAAGATTTTAAGTTAATATTTGCAAGCCATGTTTCTTTCTATCCTGTCATTGCCCTCCATCTTTCTTCCCTTGTTGGTGATGTTGGAACAGCCACAGATAATCCTGATATCAGAGTAAAAAGAGATAAAGATGAGAAAATAAAGGTGCCTCTGGTTTGTGTTTAGTGAAATCTCTCTCTTTTTCTCTCTTTCTCTCTCTTCCTCACACATACACATGCATGCACACACACACACACAAGTCATAGATAATGCTGGCAATACTCTCCTTTGACAGCCCTCAGCCTGACTTGGAGCTAGTTTCCAATAATACAGTGTCCCACTAGGCTGTCTCAACCAGTGGCATAAAGCAAATTTCAGAATAAAAGGCTGTGCTGGTTGAGAGCTCTTCACTCTGCTCCAAACATTAAGAGGGAGAGGAAGGAATAGCAATTGTGGACTGAGACACTGGTCTGCACAGTTCTAGGCAAGAGATAGACAAGGACATGTAAGCAAGTGCTTTGGTCCTCTCTGCTACTTAGTTACAAAGAACTGATTGGATCCTAGGAAGATCCTTAACAATATCATTTGTACGGTTTTGAATTAGCTGAAAATTGACCCTGGGTTTGTACAACATGAAATCTAAACATTGGGAAGATATTTTTAATCACTTAAATGACAACTCAACAATAATTAAGAATAGTATGTCAATGTGGTCATGGAAGACTAAGAGTTACACAAACTCCCTGTCAGTCAGACAGGGAGGAGGGACCCATTGCCAGGTAATAAAGGTGGCAAATTTCCAAGATGGCCAGCCTCTTCCTCACCCTCTTGATTTGAAAAAAGCCTAGAAGCTTAAAACAATGCTTGGTAGGCTTTTGTTTCCCAGCAGCAGACCTAGGCTGGTGGAGTGGCTCAACAAAGTCAAGTCTGCTCAGGATGTGTCACAGAACAGTCCCAAGCCAATCCACCACCCTAGCTTCCTTCTAACTGACTAACCCTAAAGTAGGGTGAAGGAAGCTCTTCAGAGACTTAAAGCATCCGACTCTCCAGAAGAGACTACTAAGTCTTCAGTTTTCTAGGCCTCCTTCTGCTTTGGAGAGAGTCCGTTGCATATGTTTGTCCCCTCACCCCACTAAACAGCTTAAATTGATGGTTCTGTGCGCCGTGGTTGAGATTTCTCTGATCCTGCATGCTGCTTTTCAGATATTTCCTGTGACTGGCACAGAAAATGAATCACTAAAGACCCCTAGACTATGTCATTTCAGGACCCTAGACTGTATCAGTCGGGTAGCTCACTTTTCAGGTAGTTAGATTATGAAACAATTCAAAAGCCTATTCCTTATAGATACTCAGAATTCATCCCTTTCTCTCGATCACTTGCTGCCTTGGATGTGATACTACATAAAATTGTAATTTCCTTTTCCAAGTAAATCAAAATGACTTTTTAACTCAAGTGCTTATTTGCTTTCTTTCCATATTTGATTTTATTGTAATTTCTAATATATAATTATAACCAATTCAAAACAGTAAATCATGCTCTGCAATATTTACATTCTGAGTGTAGTCTCTTTTTTAAATTCATTATTACTGTGATTTTTGAAAATCTACTTGTATGAGTTTTGATTTTTGACTAAATTGTGGGGTGCCTAGTGGATGGAACCATCTCCACAGAGTGTCCTTGACTAACATCTCAGAAGTAGGGTATTGTTTTGGGAAGGCCAGTACAAAAGTGGAGTCTGGCCTGAGGAAGTGACGGAGTAGGGAAAGGGACTTCTCTGTGTCCTTTTTACTGGATTAGTTGTCTTTTGGCTGTTTCCACTGAAGAGGAATTATCATTAGAGTCTCTGGCTTTTGAACTGAGTTAGCCTGTTGCCTTACAAAGATACCATTCAAGATCTAGGCCTGTGAGATCCGGTGAACCAGCTTAATATACCCACACACTGTTTGCTTTGTTCTTCTGAAGAATTCTGAAAACTTCATACTCTACTCTTGATGATGATGATGGTGGTGGTGGTGATGGTGGTAAAGATGACAATGATTATATTTATTAAAGTTAACATACAATAGGAGGGATTCCATTATGGCATCTTCATACACATGTATCATCATCATTGCTTTTATTCATCTCTCTTCTCTGCTGCTAACCTGTGTCCCTTCTTCTCAGGTCTTGTTGATCATCTTCCTCACCTCCAGTAGATGGCAGTTCTGTTTTCATGTACTTTTTATTTGTTTGTTTTCTAAATAAGGACCTGGCACTATAGAAGGCCCAGGCCTTTCTTCCGTGCCTTCTTGTATGTCTTGCTGTGAACAAGAAAAGATGAGTGGACTTGCTATGATAATGGTACTGAAATGTTTATGTTCTGTCTTGCAGATTAGAGTTGTCAGGGCATACCTGGTTACATCAATATTATACCCATTTTATACAGAAAATTTTGACACACAGGTGCCAAAAGCAAGATGACCAGATAGTAATATGAGTACATTTTTATTATTGCTTAAAATTAGAATAAAACATTACAAAAAATCTAACCAATTTGAACCCTGGGACCACTACTATATATAAAGAATCCTTTACTTTTCTGGGAAGAAAATGTCTTTAATTCAGTGCCTTCTTACCCTAGAGGGAACAAATTATAATTTCAGTGATTAAGCTTTTTGAGTCAGTATTTCCTTTGAAAGACTCTGTCTGGTTCACCTGCCAGTATAAAAACTTAAGCTATCAAACATTTGGTGCCCAGCTGGCTACAGAAGATTAAACTCCAGAAAGGCATTTAAATAATTCATGACTTGTCTCCATCTGAATGTCAAAGGCCTTTCTGGTAGAAACAGAGGAAGTAGCTGTGAAGCCTTCAGTGGAAGATGGAGGGATGAAGAGAAGCTCCTTGACACCTGAGTCCCAGATAGATAATCACAGGTAAGGAGAGCCGATGCCATGCTTCTTCTTCATAAATCTCCAGACTGCTCTTACACAGTGATGAAAAATCAAAGTGGAGACCCAATGTATATCCACAGTGAAGCTAGTGAAGCTAGCCTTGGTTAGCATGTGTGTTGGGGGAATGGAGAGTAGGCATTAGCAAACCAGGATTGGGACAACACACCAATGAGATAGACCACTGAGGAATGAAGGAAGCTCAACCTGATGGAGGCTAGGGAAAATACAAACACTATTCTTTGAATAATTTAAGAGTGCTTTTAGGTCTAAAGCAATGGTTCTCGGACCCATGGGTCCTTTGGTGTGTGTGTGAGTTGAATAACCCTTTCCCAGGGGTCACCAAAGGTCATCAGAAAACACAGATATTTACAGTAAAATTCATTACAATAGAAAAATTACAGTTATGTAGTAGCAATGAAAATGATTTTATGGGTCCTGGTACAGACTAACATCTTCTGAAGAAGCACTGTGTCACTCTCTAAGCCCAGATCTGGCTGATGTGTGACTTGCCTACTTTTAGTGCCACAGGTGGTGGTGTGGATGGTGGCTATGGATGCTGGTTTCTGAATTCCTGATGTAGGAGCTGGGCACTGGACTCTTCAGCACATGAGAAGTCTTCCATTTCTGAAGTTAAAAGATGCCATGACCACTGCATTGGTACATTTCTCATGCTGCAATTCACGAGGATTTTCACCTTTATTTTCTCATTTGAGATCCCAGCTCCTAAACTAGTGTTGCTCAAATTTACAGTATATATTAACAACCTTTTAACAACCTGGTCGAGAAATCCCACAGACATATCTAAAGGCTTCTCCCACGTGGGTGTAGATCCTGTCAGCTTACCAATCACTGTGAAATATTAGGGAGATTAACTACCTCCCCTTTAAAAATATACACCAGGGCTGGATTCCTGGCTTGCCGTACAAGTCTGCTGATCTGGGTCCAGTTCACCAGATCCCATATAGAAGTCACAGGTAGTCACTGAGGTTCAGTGATGGAGGTTGTCCTTTGACTGCCACATGTCTTCCCTGACATGTGAACATAAACACATACTCAAAAATAAATGAATGATAAAAAGCCCTAAACAAACGTATTTTTCTCAAGGTATGGCCTCAGCAGAAAACTCTGACCTGTTCCTTTGACTTATCTTAAAGGGAATTTGCTCAAGTGAACGACTGACTGTGTTCTCTTCTCCACACATTTGTCTCTTTAAGACTCCTGCAGGGAGCAGAAACTGTATTGTTTATTTACTTCATGATGGTGCTGTGAAAATTTGCCTGAGAAAATACACATTTACTGTAAAATACTGTGATCATCATTTTTCATTATTGTTGTTGTATATAAGTTTATTCTGTTGTAAAACATTTGTAACGGTAGTGGTCATTTTGATTTTTAAAAATATGACATTCCCAAATTACATGCAATTTTTGGAGACTTTTCACCTATCAGTTAAAATAAAGAAGTAAGGCATTAGAGGATTAGGTTAAAAACATTTCTGCAGGCCCCACTGATACTGAAATTGACATGTAGCTGCTGTGTTGCTCACCCCAAAGCCACAGAAATTCCTATGGTATTTTATGAAGCTCTAGAGCTCTCCTTTTGTTTTGGGGGCAATTATCATGAAAATGGCCCTATTGCAACATTTTGATGGCTAATCACTCTGAGTTTCAACAGCATCAATATTGTGGCTTTGTGTGTGTGTCCCTACATGTACATACAGACTCACGTGCAGCCTTACAGACTGGAGTGAAAAACGTTTTACCATGACTCTATTATTTAAAGCATCATTTTCTGACTGCCCTAGCAAAGCCTTTGGTCAGGCAAAGCTGTGTGGCTCAATGGAATCCATGCAGAGAATCCTATCTAGTTGCAGAAAGATTGCATCACAGAAGCTGAATGGCTCAATTGCTGTAATTCTAAAGCCAGCGTTCTGGGGAAGCATTACTATTCACCAACATCAAAAGAGTCCCTAGAATGGAAATTGACCCTGCCTGGTAATATAAACAGGTCAGCTGTGGGAGAGTGCTCAGAGACAGTTATGATGTAATATCCTGCATCCAGTACTCTCAGGCTAATCTGTTTGAGCTTCTCCTCTGTCATTTCTCTTTCCCAGGAATAAAATAAAAGGTAAAGTGAATACAGATAAGGATGAGAGCCCCTCTCCGGCCATTTAAGGAGCAAGCCTATTGTCCAGCCTCCACCAGGAGACAGTGTGGTTGGAAGAGTCTATTTGCATCACTGGGGCTGTTCCCTCAAAGACTTTCCCTTCTTTTCATGGGAGAGGTCTTTCTGTTCTGATTTATGATCTGTATGTCTCTGCTGACTTTTTAAATAAAGTTTTCATTGTTCATCAATGTGCATTTCAGCAACCACAGCTAATATCTGTGCAGGCACAGCTGGCATTTAGAAATAGAAATCAAGGATAAAGACAAACCTTATTTTTAAATGTATAAAGTTAGCATATGAGGTATTATTATCATTATGGTATTTGCAAATCAAGTATATCAGTAATTCCCCCTGAACTCCACCTCCTGATCCTGCAGTCTCCTTTCCAATTTCACATCAAATGAATCTTTCTGCATGTCTCACTTCATTACCATCTTCTTTTCCCAAGATCGGTGCCCTCCCTACACTTTTAGGTTTTACCCACAATTATAGCCATTTGGGAATATATACACATATATTACAGGCCCAGAGAATGAGAACATGCTGCTTTCATTGTTCTGAGGTTGGGTAGAATCAATGGGATGCTTCCCAGATCTACCAGTCTTCCTGTAAAGTTCATGATTTTAATTTTTTATGGATGAATAAAATTCCATTATGTATATGTAGCATATTGTCATTATCTGTTCATCAGTTAATGGACATCTAGGCCGGTTCCATTCTCTTGCTATTGTGAATAGAGCAGCAATAAACACTGATTGTTCAAGTATCTCTGAGAAAGAATATGGAGTCTTTGAGTAGACACACAGGACTGCTATGGCTGGCACACATTGTTTTTCTAGCTCTGTCTTTTACTACCTGATTTTTCAAGCTTCTTGAGACCCTTTCAATATCAGCCTTACAATTCTGGAGAGCATAAAAGTTAAGAGTAAAGGATTCATTTGTGCCAGAAAATAGAAAATTGTAGGTTTTTTTCCATAAAGACTTTTAATGAAATTGAAGGTGAAACTCTGCTATGAACCTGGAATCTGCAGACATATAGACTTGATTTTAACTCATTTATGTAAAGGCAATGAGGTTGAGTAGGTAGCTGTGCCACCCTGAGTGTCTAATGTAGGGCAGGCTTTCTCAGGACACATTTGACCTGGAAGACTAAATGTCATAAATCAGATTCATCTCCATTGTCACTCCAGACCACCCAGCCCAATGCCTTATACAAAGAGGCTTAGTAAACATGGATGGATAACCAGGTAGATGGGTCATGTAAGTCATTATCATTTGGGCTCAGAGCTCTATGGTTCTGAGTCAGATTAAAAGACCCAGAGGCTTCAACACTGCTGGGAAGTCCCCAATTCTCCCTTCACAAACTACCACAGATCTATGAAGTCTTTTCCTGAAAATAGTTCCTTCTAGTCCATGATATGCAAAATGCTGTTTTTGGAAACTCTGTCTATATGTTTCGAAAACAATAGAAAGAAAAGAATACCTCATTGTATGCATTTTGCTTAATTATGACTGTTGACTGTGTAAGGAATGCTATTTACTAGCAAAAAAATAAAACAAAAAGATTTTGTCCAACTAAGTGTCATTCATAATTAGTTACTGAGCCTAGAGTTCTCTATGGCCAGAAAATATAACTGCCTTTTTCTCTTGGAAGACTAGCAGGGCTTGATTGCCAGAAGTTCAGAGTCTCTCCTTGTATCTGATGTAATTTTACCTGGCATACCTGTATTCCTAAGCTTTGTGCCTCTCTGGGATCCTCTTCCTCAAGAGACATAAGGTAGCTCAATGAAGTCTAGGAGCTACAAAGCCAGAAAAGACAAGCCCAGCTTCCCAGTCCTGCTGTCTCCCTTGACTTTAACTTCCATGCTGATGGCATTTGAGTGTGAAGGTAAGATTTGTGAACTGTACAGTTACCCCTTCCTTGTACAGAAAACGTAAAAGAAGTATTTAATGAATCAGACAATAATTTGCTTTTTCTAGTATAGATTATACGACTTTTTGAAAGCAGTTGTTTATTGACCTAAAGGAATAAAATATTGATGGTGATGTTTAGAGCAGAGCAGATGGACAAGGGAGCTATTTTAAACAAAGTCTCAAGGCTTTTTGTGTCCAGTGAATCTCTTCTTAATGTGGACACTGAGTATATCCATGCTTTTGTTGTTATAGAAAAGGAATGGTATAAAATTTCGTTAAATAATACCTCCTATATGCTCAGGGATCCTGATCTTAGAAAATTAAAAATCATTATTATTTGATCTAATTTAATTAACAGAACCTACCACCTTCGTGCCTTAGGCTCCTCTAAAGAGAATGTGAACGCAGTGATTAAATTAACTCAGAGTGAAGATTCCCATCAGAAATAGAAGGAATTATCTGATTGAAACCGAAGTCAATTACATGCCTTGGGTGTTTCATGAAAATTCTTCTAACTTTACTTGGGCTGAAATGGAGGAAAAAACCTTAAATGTTATTCATTTATGGATCCACCATCCATCCATCCATCCATCCATCCATCAATCCATCCATCCATCCATCCACCTATCCATCTATCCAGTGTTTTCAAAGTCTCTTCTGTGATAAATGTACTAGATGCTGAATTATGCAAGACTTAATGAGATTCATCTTCTATTTGTTTCATATTGTAGACATAGATCAAGACATACTTGTGAAAAAATAAGGTGATCCATAGAACTTAAATAGAGAAAAAACTGTACTTTATAAGATATAAACTTACAAAAATCTTACAATGTATAATATCAAAATTTTAATTTGCAAAAGTAAGGAAATATTTGATGAGTGTATGATAGCGAATCTAGGCCTCAGGATTCAGATTATTTAACAAAACTCCTTCATAGGTTTTTCTCAAATGTCTAATAGACATCCAGACCTTCCTTGTTCTGGAGCTGGCTAAAAAGGAATAGGATCACACTCTATTAAGCAGGTTGTTATTATCTCAATTTCAGCAGCGCTTGTATACAAATCACTTAGAAAATATTATGTGAAATGTGGATTATGTAAAATCACAATCAAACTGAAGTTCTATTCATCTGCTCTGTTTTATTCTTTATCTAAACCCTTCTATCTTTTAACCTTTAATTTTAATTTTAATTTTACTAAGTAAAACACCTATCACTACAACTTGGAAGATTTTTAGTTCCACCCTAGAAGTTTAAAGGTTGTGGTGTCTGCTCCCCTGACCTTCGAGTCTTAACAAATTTTTGAGGAAAATGCATTGACTCTTTTTGCAAAACTCCTTTTCACTTTGGAATTATATTTAATACCCAGATAAACAATCATCTCGAATGAACTCTCCTCCATTTGGGGGGCACCCATTTAAGACTGAAGGGTGGGAGAGTCTAACTAGGAGTTGCTATCTGATCTGCTCTATGTCATTTGGTTTAGAGCAAGATTGGAATGGGAAAGATAACATTGATGAACTAGACTTAACTTCAAAATTAAAATAATATATTCTATCCTTTGATTTTGGAATAGGAGTTGAAGGTTGTTTTGTTTTGTTTTGTTTTTCCATATGCACTGAGCATCCCATTGGAGTTGGTGGAATGCAAATGAGGTCTAGGCCATTTCTTGTGAAGGAGATACACTAAAACCAGGTTTTGCTAGGCTGTAAGATTCTATATTTTAACAAAAGTTGAGCTTCTATGCTTCTAGTGGCCCCTGAGCCCATTGGTACTGAAAGAACTCTAGAGCCCTGAAAGACAGTGGAACTGTCTAAGGTGCTCATTCATACTATGGTTTATGTAAAAGATCAAAGTTTGGAAAGATCTTATTGTCCCTTAGCATTTAGTCTTTAAAACTCTTTCTGCTCATATAGTGAATAAATATGGAGATGGAAATATTGAATAATTATAGACATAGTTCAAAATTGATAGCAGATGAGTTTTTCAAAACAAAAGTTTCCTGGTAACTCTGAAAGGACTTGAGAATTGTTAATACAAGAAAATAAAATTGGTGCTCTCTCTTTAATTTAAAGGTCTAAAAATTACAAGGGGAAAAGTAAGAGTTTTAAAAATGATATTTCATTGTTTATGCAAAATAGTGAGTGGATTTCATCATAACATTTTCATACATGTGTACTGTGCTGCTAGACTGTATCCACTGCATTATGCTCCCTGTGTCCCCCCTGTACCTCTGGCCCTCTTTCCTCTTCCCAGTCTGGTCTTTCTGTAAATGGCCTAATTTTGTGGGTGAAATTTTATGGGTGACTACAACTACATTGTGTGCACACACCACATTTTCCATATAAGATTATATGCTTTTAGTCATTTAGGTGATTCTTGACCTTGATTATGGTGAACAGTGCTAGGGTAAACATTCCTTTTCAAATGTTTCTGTTGGGTGGTTCTTTAGGCTTATTTGCATATATACCTGAGTGTGTTATAAGTCATATGGCAAATCTAACTGCACCTTGATGATTAAGTTGGAGATATGTTCCTATATTGGCTATGGAAAGTGATCATGAGCAAAGCAACCTTCAGATACCATCTGTAAATCTTGATCATGACATAATCTCAGTGAATTCAGAATCTCTCAACTTCCTATTCTAAGGTGGACCATAATACTTACTAAATATATTATGCAGGGTGATATAATTGTAAAGTTATTGTATACTATCACTGAAATAATAAATAACTTAAAGCACTTTTATTGGAATGCAATTTACATACTGTGAAATTCTTCTTTTGAATGTATTCAAGAAACTACTTATTGGTGTATTTATAAACTTGTGCAACTAAACCTACAATCTAAATTTTAGAACACTTTCATTGGTATCTATAGAAACACATGCTAGTGCTGGAGAGATGGCTCAGTGGTTAAGAGCACTGACTGATCTAGAGGTAGTGTTCAATACCCAGCAACCACACGGTGGTTCACAACCACCTGTAATGTGATCTCATGCCCTCTTCTGATGTGTCTAAAGACAGTGACATTGTACTTAACATACAACAGATAAAATAAATCTTAAAAAGAAAGAAAGGAAGGAAGAAAGGAAGGAAGGAAAAAGAAAGAAAAGAAAAAGAAAGAATGCATTCTAGCTACCAGTCATTGCTCCTTCCCTTTTTCTCCTAGGCCTATGAAATTACAAGCATATTTATTTGATTTTGGAATTTCCCATTGGAAACAGAATCAAACAATATCTGGCTATGGTACATTATTCTTCATTCAATATAGCATTTTCAATATTTATCCATATTGTAGCCTATGAATATATCTTTTTTTCTCATTCATCATTTCTAAATTAATGTTAGGTTTTCTTCAATTTAACTGTTTTCTGCAGTGCTTGGGCAAAACCCAGGGCCTTATGTAAGCTAGATAAGAGCTGTGTCACTCATCTGAATCCCAATTTGGGAGTCTTACAATACAAGTTTTGTATATACATATGGTTTAAGTTCATGTATTAAAGTCATTGTATATAAATGTTTTGAGTTCATTTGGATACACACATACAAATTTAGGATTGAAATCACTGGCTCATGTGCCTATGTATTTAAAATAAGAAGACTGCAAAAATTACTTTCTAAAGTGATTGCACCATTTGATGCAAACAATAACCCTTATCTTTATTGAAGTAAAATTACATATAGAATTGTCTGTATTTAAGTGTATAGTATAATGTCTGCAGTCACATAATACTATTCACAAAACCAAAGATGTAGAAGCAACTAAGATGTCCATCAACTGATAATTGGCTAAAGACTGTGTGTTAAATTATGAGAAACTTGTAGTCTCCCATAAAGGTAAGGAAAACTTGATAGTTTTTGGAACACCTGTGAACCTGAAAAGCATTCCATTAGGCCCTACCAGACACAGCTGATTATGTTAGAATCTGAAAATATTAACTCCATCCAAACAAAAGATAAATATGAGAATTATAAGATATTCATAGGGAAATGGGAAAATAGTAACACACTATCTTAATAATATGTATTATTTATTTATTTATTCATTTATTTGTGTGTGTGTGTGTGTGCGCGCGCACATGTGCACATGTTGCAGCACAATTGTGGAAATCAGAGGACAATTTACAAGGTCTCTTCTTCCATGTGAGTTCTGGTGATCAAACTCGGGTAGCTCAGTAGCTGGGCATTTACCTGCAGCAACAGCTTGCTAGACCCCAATAATACTTTTAATATCCAGTGTTGATAGACAGGTTTATTCTGTGATGGATACTGTGTTGGCTGTCCTGCTGGATTTTAAACATACAGCATATTTTGAGGATCAGGTGTGTACAGTAGTTTCTTATCATCCCATTTCTCTCTTGCTTTCAATTATACCAACAAGGCCTGGGCTTTAGTTGAAAACTGACTTGCTAGTATTTGCTGTATTCTTCCTCCACAAGGATATCAGTGACTTCCTTTATCACAACAAAATTACTTAATTTCTATGCTTTAATACTATCTTCTAACTGAGGATATACTTTATGTCCTGCCCTATATCCGTTCTTGGAGGGACTACATTTGATCTGTGATCACCATTACAACCTTTCTCTATGGACACTAGCTTATGTTTTGGAAGAGATCAAAAATGTTTATTTTTCAAAGGTGAAGTCAAGTGTAGCTGTATCTTCTTCACTCTCTGTGTCATCTTACTCATCCTTAGAAAATGTATTGATACATTTTCTTACCTGTGGCTATCCAACTGTTGTGATGTTTTACAGCCATGGTTACCTAATGGTCAGATGTCATGTCTCAAGTGTAACGATCAGAATGTTTCACTGTCAAATATTCTCCTAGGGGCAAATCTGAATTTAGTCAGAGAATCCAGGTTTTAAGAGAACGTGGTTCTAAAAAGGTGTCATTCTTCATCTATAAAAGTGGGAATAATAATTACTGTCTTTGGTAGTCTGAAAGAAAACTGTATTTATTATTTATTTGAACACTTGGACTCCAATTGGAGATACTCTTTGGGGAGATATGAAACCTTTAAGAGGTATTGCCTTACTGGAGGAAGAACATCCTTGGAGGTAGGTTTTAAAGGTTTAACACCTTGTATCAGTTCTTGATGGTTTTCTTTACTTTCTGTGTGTGTGTGGATGAGTATGTCATTAGCCAACTTTCTGCTCTTGTAATCAAACCATGCCTTCACTGCCAAGATAAATTCTTATCCTCCTGAGATTGAAAGCAAAGATAAACTCTTTCTTCCTTAAATTGCTTTTGGTCATGGCATTTTATCATAACAGAAAAGTAATTAATGTAGCATACTGTAGAACTATTGCAATCATTTAATAAGAGCCTTAATGCAGAACAACTTTACAAAGTGTCAGATACATATGAGTTCATTTAATATATATATATATCTTTAATATATAAATATCAATATTATATATTGAATATCTCCTCCCAAGTCTTGGATGTTAGGTCACAAAAAGTGCCAGTCCCTAAAGTGGCAGTGCTGATGACAGAGTGACTTGATTGATCCCCTCCTAAGATTGGTTTTGCTAGGAAACAGAAGCCAAAAGCTTTTTTTCAGAAACCCTTAATGGCTGTCTGATTGCTCCTGACTGCAGATGTCAACACCTGAATGCTTCCGGCCACAGTGGAGAAAGCAACTCTTATGTCTGAGCTGCCTCCCTGCCTTATATACTTCTACATAACCCAATAAACTGTTACAGTTGGCTGATGTTCTCTACTGTCCAAGGTAGCAGGACAGTTTTCTTTTATTAAAACCGTTCTTTCTATCCTTGTAGAATGGTTGTGTTCAGTGGTTTCAGGGTATGCCTGCTAACGTTTGTGGCTAAAACCCAGAGGATGCTGGTGTATCCTATCCCTCTTTAACTAAACCAAAAGAAAAATAAAACAGAATGAAACACTACAAAACAACAACAAACCCTGAAAATTCATTCCTCTTTCAGTAAAAATCATTTTCCCCTGCTTGCCTCTGCCCCCACTATATTTGACTTCAAATTTTAGAGTCTCTTCAGCCCTTTCTCACTTCCACTTCCACTAGGCACTCATCTCTCCTCACCTACTTGAGTAAGTGCCCTGCAAGGCTGCCTGCCTAGATTCTACTGGTTTATATGCTCTGCTCAGCTAAGCTCTCTTGTGTACTCTCATTTGGTTGAAGATGTCCATCTCTTGTGATCCGGGTATACTATTGAGGAATCACCATCTACTTGTGAATGCCCCCTTGATCCAGTTTCTGTCTTATTGCACTCAGCCCCCTGCCCGAACTGTGTCTCACTGTTCTATCCTTCATCCTTATTATCAGTAAACCCTATCTCCAGGTGATTATATACATTTTTGGTTTTTTCTTCTAGTCAATCTCCTTGTTTACAACCTCCAGTGACTGAACTCAGAAAGAAGACATTTCCCTGTTTTCTATGTGCTTTCAGCCCTAACACTGGGATTCCTTTTCTGTAACTCTCTCCTCAGGACTCCTTCTCACTGACCACAGATCATAGGGTTTTCCCTGTCTAAATCAGACATTGCCACTCCTCTTGCCTGTCTCAATCTCTTTCCTTTCTTGGAGTCCATGGTACCACTAATCCCTGGCATCTTGTTTTCTACTACAACATGATCTGCTTCAATACAAACTTGAAAATTGGTATCAGTGATCCAAACCTGACACATTCAACTTCCAAACCCACACAGATTGTAATAAGTTCTGCCACCATGTAAGCAAGTGATCCCAAACCCTTTAACTCTAAGCTTTATTATCCATTCTCAGAAATCCCTTATTCATTGTTCTTGTCCCTCCCTCTGATTACTGGATGCAGCCATACAGAGATGAACATATCTTTTGAATATAAGTAACATTAAAAAATTGTCATGCTGTTTTATGCTACTAAAAGAGCTAGCTCTGGAGTTGAAATTGGGTGTACCTCTTATAGACCCATACATACTTGTTTAAAGGTTTCCTCCAAAGCATCTGTCCTGGTGCAGACTAGCCAGCTGGCTATGTGGCTGGAAAAACAAGAGCAAAACACAAAAGTACCAGAAAAAGATGCTATATCCTTGAGAACAGTGGAGATGTAAACTATTTCCAATACAGGTTAATATTGTTTGTCTCATGGTATCTACTTTAAATTTAAAAAATTATTATTATTCTCTCATACATTATATCCCACCCAAAGTTTCCCCTCCTCTCCTACCAGTCCCTACTGATTCTTTCTCCTGTATCTTCCAATCTACACCCCCTCTTTTTACTTTCAGAAAAGTACAGACCTCGCAGAAATATCAACTAAACATGGCTTATTAATTTACAATAAGACTAGGAACTTCCCTGGACAAGGTAGGAGAGGAAAGTATCCCAAAAGCAGGCAAAAGAGTCAGAGACAGCACCTCTCTCACCATCAGGAGTCCTACAAGACCAAGCCACACAACCATAGCATGTACCCAGAGGGTCTAGTTCAGACCCATTCAGATTCCTTAACAAATGTTTCAGTCTCTGTGAGCCCCTATGAACCCAAGTTAGTTGCCTCTGTGGGCTTTCTTGTGATGTCCTTGAACATCCCTGGCTACTTCTATCTCTTGTTGTCTTTCTGTAGGGGATGTGGACTGTGCTACCAGAAGGATAAGAACTGGTAAGTAGGGTGCACTCAAACTGAGGTGATCTTAGATATATGAGATGGCAAGAATGGAGCTGTACCCTCCCTGCTTCTGTGCCTTCTCTGGAACACCTAACTATGACCTCTAACTAAGGTGACCACTGGTACTCAGTCACCTAGCACAGCACCGGGAACATCTCTCCATACTACTGAGTTATCTCAGTAGCATTCCTGGATATTCCCACACCCACCACTCTCCAAAATTATATAATCCCCAGTCACTCTCCCCAAAGTGTATGCATTCACATCCAACAAAGAAACATGAACACTTGTTCATGTTTCAGAGATCTGTTTCATTAGAGTTAGACACAGAGGCAGGACACTAAAACTCTATAAGAAGGCCTTCTCTCTTCTCCCACCTTTCGAGTACTCAGCACTGTCTCCCAGTTGGACTGGATATTGTTATTCTCTGGTCCTGCTCTCCTCTTCAAGTCTGGCATCCAGCAGTGTTCAGATACCCCAAGGGAAACTCTAGATGTGGACCCTGCCTTCTCTTTGAGCCAATGTATTGGCAGTACCCATATACTGCTGGCTCTGGCAATTAGACTGTGAGTCTCTGCTCCTGTTTCTACCAGTTGCTGGATGGTGCCTCAATGATGATGATGATGATGATGATGATGATGATGATGATGATGATGATGAGAATGCTAGCTCCTATGAGTACAGCAGAATATCATTAGGAATCACCCACCCTTTTTTTGCCAGTTCTATCCTAGGTCTCTGGGATATTCAACATCTGGTTTATGGCCTTCCAAGAAGTGTCCAGGGTTTTCTTATTGTGGCATAGATTTCAAGCTGGAACAGTCATTGGTTGGTCCCGATGCCCACAATCTCTGAGCCACCTTCACCACAGCATATCTTGTAGGTAGGACAGATGGTAGGTTGACAGTTTTGAGGCTGGGTTTGGGTTGGAATTCAAATCTCTCCACTGGAAGTCTTGCTTGGTTACAGAAGATGGCAAGTTGAAGCTTAGTGTCCCCTCTTAGAGAGTGTCACCCTTTTAGATTCCTGGTAGTTTCCACTGCAATAGGTTTCTAGTTCACCCCTGAAAGTTCCCATCCCAATTTTAGTTGTCTCTCCAGTACTCTCTCCCTCCATCCTTCCTCCACATGAATACTTCGGTTTCCATTTCAGCTATTAAAAACAATGAATTTATGAAATTCTTGGGGGAAATGAATAGATCTTTGATAAGTGGATATTAGTCCAGAAGATCAGAATACAAAAAGTACAAACCTCAAACAATAAGAAACTCAAGAAGAAGGAAGACCAAAGTGTGGATATTTTGTTCCTTCTTAAAGGGGGGGAACAAAATACCCATGGAAGGAGTTGTAGAGAATAACTATGGAGCAGAGACTAAAGGAAGGACAATCCAGAGATTGTTTCACCTGGGAATCCTTCCCATATTCAGTCATCAAATCCAGACACTATTGTGGATGCCAGCAAGTGCTGGCTGACAGGAGCCTGATATAGCTGTTTCCGGAGAGCCTCTGAAATTACCCTACTAATACAGTAGTAGAGGCTCACAGCCATCCATTGTACTGAGTACAGGATCCCCAATGAAGGAGCTAGAGAAAGGACCCAAGTACCTGAAGGGTTTGTAGCCCCTTAGCACGAACAACAATATGAACTAACTAGTACCCTCAGAGTTTCCAGGGACTAAAACACCAACCAAAGAGTACACATGGTGGGACTCATGGTTCCAGCAGCATATGAATAACAGAGGATGGGCAAGTTGGTCATCAATGGGAGGAGAGGCCCTTGGCCCTGTGAAGGTTCTATGCCCCAGTGTAGGGGAATGCCAGGGTCAGTAAGCAGGAGGGGGTGGGGTGGTAAGGAGGGGGAGTGGGGAGGGAACAGGGGTTTGTTTTAATTTTAGTTTTTTTATTTTATTTTTATTTTTTGGAGGGGAACCTGGGAAAGGAGATATTGTAAATAAAGAAAATATCTAATAAAAAAAGATAATTAAAACATACACATTACTGGTCAGTAATCCTAATACTAAATTATTTTACATACTTAGAGCTATGTTTCTAACTGCTAAGTACAAATATAATTCATTTACAGGAACAAGCTTCAGTATTCTCTATATGGTATCAAAGTTGAGCCTAGAGAAAGTAACTGAAAACAAAGTTTGTTTAATGTAAAATTATATGGTTTTGACATTATCCTGTGTCAAAATCAGACACAAAGTAGTGGCCTTCAAGTTTCTAAGTGAATTCTGCTTAATATGGTATTTAAGATGTTTGGTGGAAGGGAGGAGCAGGAATAGGCTTCCTATGACAAACAGAAATACGAGTTTCTGGCAGCAACCCTAAGGTTACCTCCAAAGAAAAAACATGCTGTCTTTGGTATCCAAAGTTAATGCAAAACTAGCCATTTCTTTTTTTTTTTTTTTTTTTTTTT
>NW_022196906.1:10554651-10562469 GCF_008632895.1 Mastomys coucha
ACTCAGGATGATATTCTCCAGATCCATCCATTTCCCTAAGAATTTCATAAATTTATTGTTTTTAATGGAAACAACCCATATGTCCCTCAACAGAGGAGTGGATACAGAAATTGTGGTATATCAAAACTAGCCATTTCTAAGATGACTTTTAAACTTTAATCAGCTGAAACACAGAAAGATCACATCTGTGAAAACATGTCTGAGTGGACACTTGCTGAATGCTTCTGACCACAATTGCAGCACTCATGCCTGCATCTGAGCGGCTTCCCCATAGACCCTTGATATAACACAGTAAGCTTTTACCATGGGATACTCTTCTCTACTGTCTGAGGTAGCCAGACACTTTTCTTTTCCTTCTTTTCTAAACTGTCCTTCTTTCCATGGAGAATGGCCATATTCAGTGGTTTCTTGGTGGACCCACTAAAAATGGGTTCTGCAAGGTGTGGTTGATCAATCAGTCATAGGCAAAAACAGCAAAATTTTGTCCCCTCTGAAGTCTGCACTGTGGCTCTGACTAGAAGATGCTTGTGTTGCAATGACCACATCATCCTGCATCTTATATGTATTCTTTACTTGATTTTGAGCTGCCCTAAGGCAAGCACATTTCTTTTTGTAAAAACCAATTACTGCATTAAACAGCAAAAGAAAAATCAATGTGGAAACTGTTAAATTCACTTCAACAGTGTCCATGGAAGATGGGAGCTTAGATGCTGCCATGTTTGAACTTTATAAAACCCTACTATGTGAGGCACAGGTCAACAGTTGACTCCATGTCTGCACCTCCTTGCAAATGATGGCCATCCACTTAAGAATAAATTTGACTCTATATGAATTGGACATACATGCCTATCTCTTTTTTTCTTCTTTCACTTTCCAGATTCTGTCTTACTTGATTTTAAAAAGACAAATCAGGGAAAAATTAAAAAAAAAAAAAGCAAACGTGGGTTCTATTGAATAACTTCGTGCTAATAAAAGGTACTGGGCAATAACTGGTCTATATAACTATGACTACAAACCTGTCCCTCCATCCCTCATTTGAACACTTACTGACTTAGTATTTGCTCATCTTAAGTATCACAGAACATGTCTATCTGTCTGATCTGTGGCCACTGGGTCTACTTTGATGACTCTACACTTGCTCACATCTCCGGACTGCATAGTGTTTGGTCCCCTTGTGTGAACACTCACACTACATCCCTCCTATGCATTGTTGAGACCACATTTCATATTTAGTTCTTCTTAAGGATATTCTGGCTATATTCCATCCTGGATTCAAACATGGCCCATATCCTTGAGTAACAAATGCTCATGCGCTGGGTTTTTAGATCAGGACCCATCTTTGCCTTTGCTAGTGACTTATCTTACCACTGTGACCAGGGACCATATAAAGCCAATATGAAGGATCATGAATTAAGATTTATTTTGGCTCCTGATTTTAGGAACATATCTGTATATAGCAACAGAAATGTGTGGCAGAGGACTCTCACATCTTGGAGAACCAGGAAGCAGAGTAGAGCTATAACTACAGGCAGATACGACATTGATGGTGAACCCCAGCAATATAATTTCTTCTGAAAAACAGTGCAACCTTGTGAACCCACAACCTCCCTCTGGCTGGAGACAAGTTAAGCCTATAAGGGACACTTCTTATTGAACCATAGCACTGTTGACTCTACTAAACTGTAACACTACCAGGGGCTGTTGATTCCTCTAAGCCTCAAGTAGTTCGAGTGGCAGTTTCCTATATTTTCTCTGCATCAGATTTTATGTTTCTCAGCAGAGTACAAAATTTTTGAGGCTGATAAGTTATTGGTCAGACTAAGGAAAATAACTCTCTGCCTTGCTCACAGGCTTCTTCTAGCTTTTCATTGGTGGTTTGAAACCCATTGCAGTGGTAGAGATGTTGACCCAGCCCTAGAAGGGTCCTAGAAAGTTCCTCTTACTCAGGAGAGTGGACAGGAAAAGGGAGCACAGTGAGGCTCATCATCATCCTAAGTGGGTCAGAAGTCATCTTAAACCACAGCCTTCCCATTTGCAGTGAGATACTTTGATTACATCATCTGTGGAGTAAAAATCATTCTTTAATCCCCCTATGGGATGCATTCATCTTTCTTTCCTACCAATGTTGAAACCTTTCTTCTCCACCTTTTAGTTTTTTGTCCTACAGACCCAGGTCTTTAGTGCCTTAAGTAAATTCTTTTCTATTCAAGGGAATCTTTTCTTGGCTGGCCAGTGAGTTGGTTTACTTTTGCAATTTTGTTGTTGTTATTATTTATTAGTAATAGAGATAAGAAATGAAATTATAGGACAAAAAAGATGTGGATATGTTTCATCAAAAGGCAGAATTTATTCTTATAGTAGTAAAAATCAAATTCAAACTATTACATTTGTCAAGTAATCCTTGGACCAAAAGAATTGGCATGGTTTGTTATTCTTTTGATGAAAGCTGACAGCCCTTATCTGGGTCTGTGCATAGTAAGATATTAATATAACTAATAATTGTGTAAGTAGTGCTTATTCTATGAGATAGTAATCCTGACTGTCCATTTGATTGGATTAATACATACTTCAGCCATTAGTGTGTAGCAAACCTTTTGGAGTATTCCTGAGTGTTGGCTCCAGAGATGTTTAACTGATGAGAAAGGGCCTGAAGGTGAGCAACACCATCTCACAGGTTTAGGGTGAATATACCCAAGAAGGCCATCTGAGCACCAACATTAATTACTCCCTGCTTTCTGAACACAGAAACAGTGCAACCAGCTGCTTTACCCTCCTGCCACTGTGTCTGTCCTGCTAAGATGGACAACAGTGTCCTTGAACTGTGTGCCAGAACGAAGCCTTCAGATGCCTTTTGCCAGACGTTTGATTATAGCAATGAAGCAAGTAAATGATGTGGTCTGTAGAGAGCGTGGCATGTGGCAGTTTCCTCTGAGATCAAAATATTTCATGCTGCAGGGAAACTCATTAAGTCAGGCTGTGTGTTTCAGGTCCCTAGCTTTTGTGAGTTGTCATCCCTCCTGGGAGTAGTTTTTGGTAATGCAACTGTCTTTGAGTCATTCTGTTCCTGTATATATCCCTTCACATACATTTCCATAAGCAACCCTAATAAATCCATTGGTTCACCAAGTTGGACTTTGGTGGTATCCATACTTCAGTATGTATTGGGGGAGAGAGAGAGAGAGAGAGAGAGAAAGAGAGAGAGAGAGAGAGAGAGAGAAGGAGAGAGAGAGAGAGACAGAGAGACAGACACAGAGACACAGAGACACAGAGACACAGAGAGAGTGCAGGTGCAAATGTGTGTTTAGTTTCCAAAAAAAAGTCAATCATACAACAGCGGGACTTTGTTGTGATTTGGGGCAGTGACATTTCTGGACTCACTGAGAATGAAAGTCCTACTTGTTTGTCTAGTGAATAAAAGTCAAGCTCTGCTAAAACAGTTTCTGTTGCCACTGACCAAAGATATATCCATATATAGCTTCCTGGAAGAGGAACCAGACACCCTGAAAAGCTAAAATCTCAGGTTTTACTAAGCATATTTATGTACTGTTTTGAAAGAAACTTGCCTTTGTTCTGGAAGAGGCTAAAAAAGACTAATTCTTTCTGTAGTGCATAAAGAAGAAGGACAAGAGATGGAGGGAAGGGGGTAATAGAGGGGACTCCATTCATGTCTTCTATGGCTGAGGCAGTGTAGGCAAGTATATATATATATATATATATATATATATATATATATATATATATATATATATATATATCATTGGTGTGATGGGCTGTGTACAAGAGAGTAGCTGTAAGTGAATCTCTATTAACCAGTTGAATCGTAAAATCTGAAAAGGCCATTTTGAGAATTCTATGGTGGAAATGTCTTCCCTGGATGGGAGTTTTCATTTCTGTTTACAGCAACTTGGAATTAGACTTGCTTTGTTATTATCAATGTGTGTTTGTACAGTGGGCTAGTTTGGTTTTAATTAAACCAAAATGTCACTACACTCATATGCCTTTCCATACTCTATTTTATCACTGAAGGATTTATTCCAGTGGAAGTCAGTTTCTGTCTAGCCCAGCTTTTACCTAGGGAAATAAACAAAAACAAACTTGTCTTTTCAAATGTTTTGTTTAGACTTAACCTGAGAACAATTAAACTTATTTATATACAACCTTGATGCAGAAATAATGAGATGATTAAAGTATTCTTAATGAGTTCTCATTTTCCAATTGTTTGACTCAACATAGAAATACATATTTATCTTTTTAATTATTGTTTTGGCCTCAGAAAGTATCCATATTTTTAGGATCAGCCAGGTTCATGGAAGAATTGATTTAATGACTTCTTGATTCTTTCCTTACATCATTAGCAATTACAATAATATTCTGTGGTGGAGAAATAATTTTAGCTAATATGTTATAGGCTTTGAAGTACTTTCACATAAGATTTCTTTGAATTTTAAAAGTAGTCTTTAAACTCATGGGTCAGAGCACACATCAGAGTCCATGTGTGCAGAGACATTAAATATTTACAACAGGAAGAATATTACCTGCTTGTTTTGCCTAGTTCCCCATCTAGGTAGGATAGAGAAGTGCGATAAAGAACACATACAAAGGTGCTATGTTTTCTCCAAAGACCTCATTTGACTCCTGTTCCTTTGTCCTTTTTCTTTAACATCTGTCCTTCCTTTACTCTGACAAAACAATACAAAATGGTCCATAAAAGCCCTCCAGGATTTTGCATCACCAACTCTTTATCTCATGCTTTCTCTTTCTCCTCACTCTCAAGTCATCTTTCCTTTCTCACACATCTTTTGTTTATCTTGCAGCTGTCTGCAGCCAGAGGTATTTCTCCTCTTATGTTTCTGGAGTGCTTTATGTGATACAACTATAGGACCAGTAATCCTTGCTTCCATCTTTCTTCGTGAAGTCAGGAGAGGGCATGTGTCTAAGCACATGCTGTTTTTCACATCATTATTTTCTGACTTTCCTACTTGTCCTTCTTCAGCATGATTTTGTTTGGTGGTATACCTCCATGGCCTGCCCCTGTTATCATGAATGAATGATGGCTCTCAGGAACAATTTCCACTATGATTGTATGTAATGCTTGAGTTTCTTTCTTTCCCTTTTTTTCCCCCAACAAAGCAATATTTTATTCTACACCAGAACACGTAATAAATATATTTCTAAATTACATTTCAAAATGAGCTATTGTTTCAAAGTGAATCTGGAAATGCTGAAAATCTCTGATGTGGAGGAAAAGATGAAACGGGGGTATTAAATGAGATGTGTACACTGCAGGGGACTTTCTGCTTCTTAGAAGTCCCTGAAATCTCAATGAAATCATTACATAATTTACACACGTTCATAAATAATCCAGCTCAATCTTTTTGTTTAAAAGTCAGTTTTATAGTGCACAGACTAAGCAGTCTCCATGAGCCCCTCCAGCAGGAGATGGGAAAAATATGTTTCAAGTTTAAATAATGACTACATGGTTTGTAGTTAATGGAATATTTGCCAGTTTCTTTATGGAGACCAAATCAGACATTTAAAAACACATACTGGTTGGTTGATCATTTATTAATGCACCATGCTCTGTGTCTGCTAAAATAATTTTACAATTCAAAAAATAGCTTATGAGAAGGAAGAAGCTTGGGAGGAATGCTGAACTGTGCTGTGGCAAAGGCTTTTACTACTCTTGCTGTTCTGTGTTGCTTGAGCTGTAGTCTTCCTGTAATTAAACACAGATATCAGCATTTCAATTCAATTGTTATTGGCAGAAAAATCTCTTAGCAGAGGTGATAAAGAGATAGTGATTTTTTAAATCCCCATCAGATGGTTCAGAGTCTACCGAAGCAAACTGAGGGCCTGGATCCAGAATTCTAGCTACTCCATCAACTTGTAAGCATGAATTCCATGGCTTGTAAGAAACTGCAAATACTAAAGGTCATAGATTTTCTTTCACTGATGGATACAGGTTCTTCCATAGCTAGCATAAGATCCTTACATGTGCCTGGAAACAGAGGATTAGCCTGATGGTGACCAGACTGGTGCTGTCTCCCCTGGGAGTTATGCCATATGTAAGGAGATAATCTGTCATTAATAAAACCAATTCAACTCCATTCTTCTGACATTTGGGTTTGATCTTCCAGATGTAAACATCTGGAAATCTTATTTAGGATCACTTAACGTCTGACATGTGAGTGTGATCTCAGTGTAAGTAAACTAAGCTGGAGGGATCTTACCTTCTACTTCTACCATCTGAAGCCTTGGTCCTACGGAAATCTCATCTTTTAGGTTCTAGCACCTTCAAAGTGGACAATGGATGCCTTCATGAAAATTACAAGCATGTTTCTTGCCATAAGACTCTACAGCTCATTGAGACTTCTCTGTAGCTCATTTCTATGAACCAGGTCTTGTGATCTTTTGGACAAACAAGGGCATCTTCTGATTTCACAGAACAGTCTATAAGGCAGTCCAGATATCACAAACAGGCCCAGAGTATATGGTATGTGTTATCAGCAAAGAACACAAACAGCTTTGTGGGGTTTAACAGTAAAACCCTAGGGACTCTAAAGGGCATAAGGTGGTTTGCTGTGGCTTATACACACCAGAGTTAGTATTTGGGGTGAAGTGCTTAGCACATGAGGTGTCAGTGTGAGGAGTGAATCACCTCTTTGTCACTTCAGGAACTTTTCTTTTAGCATAGCTTTGGGACTTCAAATCAACACAAAGAGGCATGTATAAATTTTTGTTTTCATTTTGCCGGTTAAGTTCCTAAAGGGAATGTCCGGAAAGCCATGTCTACATATGGAAAGAAGTGCTACCACAAGGAGTCTATAGGAAAGCTGCAGGCCTCTTGATCACCCGATGCTACTAAGTATTTAACCTGGAAGGATCTGTCCTCTTCCTGGTGCCCAGTGGCTTCCTGTGTCGTAGAACTGTGTGATGGTTCTTGTTTGGAATGGTGCATGTAATCACTTTATTGTGAATTTCTTTCCCATCAGAGCTGTTTGTAACTTCAACCAGGATCTTGCAGAGCTCCAAAGCCTTTGATGAAACTCAAGTCCCTTGGAAATAACAGGTGAAAATTGAGGCATACCACTTCTAGACAAATCATACTGTCTCTGAACCTTTTATTTTATTTATTTGTTTATTTATTTATTTATTTATTTTGGTTTTTCAAGACAGGGTTTCTTTGTGTAGCCCTGGCTTTCCTGAAACTCAATCTGTAGAACAGGCTAGCCTCAAACTTAGAAATCCACCTGCCTCTGCCTCCCAAGTGGTGCGATTAAAGGCATATACACCAATGCCCAGTTTCTGAACTGTTTAGAAAGCAGAACTTCTCAGTGTTATCAGTTTGTTATTCACTGTATCTCATTATCTAAGAGCATGTGTTGCTCCTCTGTCATACATACCTGCATTTATAAGGAGGCTCCTCTGAGCTCAGTGACCCTGCAAATTGTTTAGCCTCTCTGAGCTTCTTCATTATCTATAATATATAGACACTTGTATAGTTACTTACCTTGTAGGGTTGTTTTGAAACTCAAATAAAATGATAATTGGAAATTACTTAGTACAGTGACTCAAAATGTTGGGTTGAGTGTTTATTTTCTATGTTAATTCAACAATTTTAGAACAATTGATTAAACACAAAGCTGCATAATATAATATCCACAGTTGTTGCAATGATAAAAACATTTCTTTATCAAACCACATCCGAAAGCTCAGGGATCATTTCAGAAAAGAGAGCAGAAAGATTTTAAGAGCCAGAGGCAGTGGTGGATCATGCCTTTAATCCCAGCACTTGGGAGGCAGAGGCAGGCGGATTTC
>NW_022196906.1:10562479-10578073 GCF_008632895.1 Mastomys coucha
AAAAAAAAAAACCCACCAAAAACCAAACCAAACCAAACCAAAATAGCCAGAGGCAGAGGATGACTGCAAGGGAACAGTACCTTCACAGCTCTGTAAGGCAACCCACAGCAGGTGAGACGCTATGCACAAGACCTGTGCAAGTGCAAGCCAGACAATGTCCTAGCACACTGAAGAGAAGTGGCATAAAGTCCCACCCCTTACTGCAGATTGCTGGGACTTGATAGATATTAGGAGAGGGAAATTCAGTTTTCTTTAAGAACGTAGCCCCTGGTAAGTTGACCATACTCCACTGTTAGGACACACATCCAAAAATATATGGACAGCACAAACTGGATTTGATGGGTTAAAAAAGAAACATAAAGTTTGCTTCAAATCTTTGCCTAGTAACTTATCCCTGACTGATCTTTGAAATATCTTTATAAGTCACCAAATTTTATACATGCAAACATTATTATTAGTTTTGTTTTGTTTGGGTTGGTTTTATGAAACAGATTTTATGTAGCCAAGACTTGGCTCAAACTTTCTCTGTAGCTGAGGCTGGCCTTGAACTCCTAATGCTCCTGTCTTCCTCTCCCAATAACAGGGGTTGCAAACAAATATCACCACACTTATCTTTTGGTCTTGCTGATGACTCCAGCAGGTTTAACATATGTGCTTTCAGAGGATTCCCCTGCCTCCACCCTCTGAGAAACTAGGACCTCAGGCACACCTTTGGGATATTTTAGACTCTCTGGATCTCAGTTTTCACCCATTTAAAATGAAGTTAATTCCAAGTACTGGGTCATTAGGATGCTTTAGGGATTAAATAAGCCCCAGCAAAGGCCTTTTCACAGCTCCTGACATATAGTGATGCATCAGCAAATACTAAACACAGCTGAGCAGGATTAATTATGTCTTCAGCAATTTTTTTTTAGTTCACATACAAAGTAATAGGTTTCACTGTGATATCTTTGTACATGGATACCCCCGCTCTTTGTTTTTCTTCATTCTCCCTACCTCAACTCTTCTTACTTCCCAACTCTCTTTACCCTGTCACTTTCTGCTCCAGAATAGCCCTTCCTTCAGCTTTCATCTCACATGTTTCTTAGCCCTCATGCTTCTTCCCCCAAGGCCTTTTCCTCTCTTCACTTTTCATCACTTTCTACTTCTTTTTAAAATTAATAAACAATTTTATTAGATATTTTCTTTATTTACATGTCATATGATTTCTCCTTTCCAAGTTTCCCCGCTTCCCCCCAAAAAAACAAAAACCAACAAGAACAAACCCCTGTTGCCTCTTCCCTCCCCCTTCTTGCCACTCCACCCTCTCCCACTTATTGGCCCTAGCATTCCCCTACAATGGGCAAAGACCCTTCACAGGGCCAAGGCCTCTCCTCCCATTGATGACCGACTTTGCAAACCTCTAGTATACACATGCTGCCAGAGCAATCAGTCCCACCATGTGTACTCCTTGGTTGGTGGTTGAGTCCCTGGAAGCTCTGAGGGTACTAGTTAGTTCATATTGTTGTTCGTGCTAAGGGGCTGCAAACCCTTCAGCTCCTTTGGTCCTTTCTCCTTCATTGGGGACCGTGTACTCAGTTCAATGGAGAACTGTGAGTCTCTACTTCTGTATTGGTCAGGTACTGCCAGAGCCTTTCAGGAGACAGCTATATCAGACTGGATTGTCCTTCAGTCTCTGCTCCAAAGTTAGTCTCTGCCACTCCTTCCATGGGTATTTTGTTCCCCCTTTTAAGAAGGAGTGAAATGTCCACATTTTGGTCTTCCTTCTTCTTGAGTTTCTTGTGGTTTGTGGGTTGTTCTTCGTGTATTCCGAACTTCTCAGTTAATAACCACTACTTTTTTCTACTTTTATGAACCACCAACATACACTTGAACAGACATTTAAATCCAGATTCTTCATATAAGAGAAAAGATGATATTTATGTTTCTGAATCTGGCTTATTTCTAACATCTTTAAGTTGAAGTTACCTATTATGTTCATTACCTTATGATATTTCACTCTCAAGAGTCAATGTAATCCAAATTTGTCCTTACATTTAGAATGTAAATTGTATTTGAGAGTTCAATATTTATGTCCCTTAAATCTTGGTACCACCTTAAGGGGTTATAGGCTTCTTATCTAAGGAAATCTACCTTGTGACAAGACCATTGAAGAAGACACATCAGAGGAAGCAAAAGAGGAAGTTGAGAGGAGCTGCTGTGGAGATGCAATTGCTGCTGGGAAATGTGCTTGTGCATTCCAGAAGGGAGCATTGACTGATAACTCTCCTTCACAGAGGTGCTTCTTTGTGATGAGTAAGACAAAGAAACTGGTAGAAGTTCCAGACTAGCCAACCCAGCATCCCACCAAAGTGTAATCTGCAGTCAAAGTCAGAGACATATCCTACCCAAGTCAACAACTTGTCTAACTACAATTCAGTGGCTTGATATTTAGGCAGGTAAGTGGAGCAACTCCTATTTGAACTTCTCTCTCAGCTCCTGGATCCCTTTCTTCTCTGCAAGAGCACTCTTATCTATCAGTCTTTAAAAAATTACCTGAGCATGTTGGGCCCTGTTAGGCCTTGGCTTGGGCCTTGAGGACAAACCCGAGCCTGGCACAATTTTTGAGACCTGCTATTTGCTTGAGAATGACTCAGCACGACCTACCAACCTGAATGAAAGTGCCTCTGCCTAGGTACTGCTGATGTATCAATTTCTTACAGGTGCAGTGAGATCACCTCATACCCCTTGTCATCTCATACCATCCCATACGTCATCTCATCCTATACTTCTATCCCCACCTCCTTGCCCTATCTATATAAGCAAATTGCTGACACATTAAAGCGAGTTCCTGCTTTGACAAGACTCCAGGCCTGGTATGGTTCTTCTCTGGTCACAGATACTCACTATCCTGCTCAGGCCCAGAGAGACATGGTGGGTCCAGGCTTCTCTCCTGGCAGCTATCTGCCAGCAAAGAGCCAACATGAGTGTGCTTGTGGGCCATGCCTGTAATCCCAGCACTGGGGAGATGGAAGCAAAAGGATCACGTGTTCAAAGTCATCATTGCTTACACCATGAGCTCCAGGCCAACCCATTTGTCAAAAAGGACTTCTTGGTGGAGTTTAATAATAAATTTTTAAGATAGTATGTGAGGCAAAAAAAAAAAAATGTTGCTTAATCCATCCATGTGGGTGGTGTTGGATCACGAAGGTTCTCTGACTCCGAGGATGAGTTTGTTCATTGATGGAGGTGGTAACTGGATCCTAAGAACTTAACCTCAGTAGTACATCAGTCCTTTGATGGACAGTTGTTTAGATCATCAGGTCTCTGAGACTATAAAACTAAAAGACTGTGACATAATGAATGGTGGTCCATTGCAGATGCATAGATTATAGGTTTCTAGGAAAGAGCGTATTGTAAAGGCTTTCTCTCTTCCCTCTATGAAACTCTCTTTCACTTTTTGCTGTTTTGTCTATCATGAGGTGATCAGTTTTGGTGACTGGACATTCTTTATGTTGTGAATATCATGACTATCAATAGGCAAGGAGAGATAAGGACCAAATAACTATTGATTAAAACCTCTGAAATTAAGAACTAAGTTAAATATTTCCTCTTTCCAAATTGATTGGTTTGTTATAGCCACAGAGAGCAGACTGATACATCCACTGAGGTACTTGTAATTATATCTGTTTCATGAGTGAGTTCACTAAAGCCCATAAAAGTGAGCCAGTTTATTCAAAGACAAAAGCAATGGTTGGAGGTAAAAATCTGAAACCATGCGCTGATCATCCAAATATATTCTCTCTCCCCTAATATCATATTGGAGGAAAAATAACCTTCTGCCAAAGCATGCATATAGCCTCTGTCATAAGCAAGGCCATACCTCTGTTACTTCCATCTGTGTGTGTGTGTGTGTGTGTGTGTGTGTGAAGCACCAAGGAGGTCTTTTTTTTTAATTTTTAGATTTACTCATTTATTTTATGTATATATGAGCACACATTACCTGTCTTCAGACACATCAGAAGAGGGCATCAGATCCCATTACAGATGGTTGTGAGCCACTATGTGGTTGCTGGGAATTGAACTCTGGACCTCTGGAAGAGCAGTCAGTGCTCTTAACTGCTAAGCCATCTCTCCAGCTTCAGGAAGTCTTTGATGCATCTTCTTTTCTGTGTCATGTAGATTGACTTTTAGGAATTGATGCACTGTAGAGACAGTAGAAGCTGATGGGGTTTTGAATCATTGCTCCTGCACTCTATCATTTCTTCATTTACATGATCTATAGACCAGATACAGGTACAACCCAAGCTCTTCCTCTTTGTAATAAAGCAGGTGAATTTCCAAATATACTGCTTAGTACTCTACAGCATACATCAAGGTTCCCCTTTGAACAGATCCTGCAGTTTATTCCTGGGAAATTATTCCAAGACATCCAATGATAGTGATGTCCTCATGGAGGTGAACAGGAGATTCTACATCAAAGTTCAGAGCTTCCTTTGGCCCCATTTTCTCAACATCTGTCTTCAGACAATCAGATAGAGACATGGCTTATTGATTGCATTGAGGCAAATGGCTTTGCACACTGCCATCTTTCTCTTACTGTTCATCGATTCCATTAACAAGTATTGAGAATCTATTGTAGCAAAACATTGCTAGGAACCTGGGTTTGTTATTGTATACCTGTCATTAATTCTACCAAGTAAGAGACAGAAACCAGAGGATTGTCAGTTCAAGGTCAGCCTGGGGTGCTAAAATCCTGCCTCAAAACAACAACAACAACAACAGCAGCAGGAGCAGCAGCAATGACAACAACGAGAACCCCATCAAATAGGTGACCAGCTGACAGTGAACCTAACACAGTCTGTGCTTATATAAAGAGGTATTGGCTGAGACATTGTTTTACCATTCATGAAGTGGCATAGATATTGTGATGTGGAGGTCTGATTGCTCAACCAGTGTTACTCCAGTGTGCCACAAGGCAACATGACAAAGAAGCCAAGAAAGTCCTGCTATAGACAACTTTCAAACAACAACCAGTGACAAGGTCCTTGTTGTATGAGTTTTTCTTGGAGAGATGGACAAAAATCTATTCACCCTAAATAAGGCACCAGTGGCAGATCAAATGAATTATTCTATTTAATCCTTGTACAGTGAACCAATGAGCTTAATTATGTTCACATGTACGACCATGGGTAAAATGCCATTTATAAGGTGGTGGGTGACTTACAAGCAATTATACTGTTAAAAAAATGTCTCTCTCAACTAGTGATAACTGTTTGTATATCCTCAGAGAAAGGCAGGCTTTCATGAGGCTGGCCTTGCTCTGGAAGATCCTTAATGAGCCCAGTCTTTTGAAGGTCTCACTTGGGTAATGACAGCAGCTGGGAGTTTAGGAGCACAGCACTTTGTCTAGCTAAGGACAGTGTTCCAGATGAATCTTATATTGCTTTTAAACTACTAAGGCTATTTAGTTGTATTTCCTCTGCCTTCAACTTATTGTCATGTTTAGTGTTGGTGAGTAGAGTCAGAGACAACCTTGGAGATATCTGGATGCTGGTCAGTTGTCCTGTTATCTATACCCTCTGGAAGTCTTGAGAAGGCACAGAAGGAAGAAGGTCTAGAACCAGATTCATGTGGTATGTATTCTTAGGCTATCTATAATAGCAAGGGATGAGAGTTGATTCATAACCACACCACTTCAGTTCCTTAACAGAAGGTGTGGCAATGTGACCTCTGACGCTTGTGGAGGGCTTAAAAGAGATCATGCAGGTAAAGTACTAAGCATTCCATAAATGTTAGTTCTCTGTACCTCAAGCAGTTGTGCAGCTCATCATATCATTGTGGGCAAGTATGAGACTCATGATTTAAACATTCTCTTGAATGTGGTCTAGAATGTGCTAAAGCCTCACACATACAGAGAAGGTATTATCCCCATCTTAGAATGTAGAGATCTGCTGTGTTCTGTGGACATAATTTCTGAGACCTGATGGAATGGATAATTCATTATATTATGTCTTGAATATAACTTGGTGCTAGCTTGCCATCGTTGTTGGTGCTAAATGAATATTGTGCCAGATATATAATACATGCTTAGTATATTTAAAGACACCTTGATCAAGGACCACTAGAGTTGTATGCCACTCCATGCAGCACTATGGATTCATGTTCACAATGACATTTGAACTTTACATCATCACATTAAAAGAGAGCTCCAGATTGTACTTCATTTCTGGAATTTTCTTCTAAGATAATAATCTAGGAAAATTTTATATCAAGAATTCCTTTTTAAAATCTCTTGACTTGAGAGAGATGGTCCCGTGGCTATGAGGACTTTGTTGCTCCTGTAGGTTACTCAGGTTTGGTTGCTATTACCCACATAGTAACTCACAACCATCTCTGCCTCCAGATCTTCAGTACCTCATACACTCTTCCAGCCTCTGCCGGCACTGTACACATGTGGGGCACACATACAAATAGGCAGGGAAAATGCATGCATGAGATAAAATAAGCAAATCTCAAAAATATTTTAAAACCCTCTTTATTGTCTCAAGTAATTCCCATTTGATCATATGGCTAAAGGTGAAACTATGAAAACTTGTAGCTTGCTGAGAAACCCCATAAGGCTGGTACATGATTATAAAATCAAGTTTGACACAGTCAGAGCACAGCTTGTGTCAGCAGACTGTCTGTAAAGAGAAGGTAATTTTAACTGACATGCTGGCATCGGTTTGTGTACTGCAGGTCTAATAGGGTATTTCTTCATGCTTCGTTCAACCACATTAACTCCTTATAGGAAACCCCTTATTCAAACACAGCATTTTTTTTTTTTGTAAATTTCAAGTGCCAATAAATAAACTTTTGCTTCCTTATTCATATGTTAAAGATTAAAAAAGCAATCAAGATTGAAATGGAAATGGGTCAAAGAATCTTGTGAGCTTCTTGGTGATGATTTAATGTGACTGAATGAAGTGCTAAGGAAACAGACTCACTATTAGATCTGTAGTGCATAAAGCAAGGCCAGCTAGTAGATCTGAGGCTAACTAACACAGGAAATAGCCTTACAAGTTTGTGAAAAGTATGGATATCTGTATTTTAAAATACTATGTCCTTATCTCCAGTAACAGAAAATTATGCAAACAAAAGGTTTCCTCAATAAAGTCTTAGATTAAAAGTTATAATTAATTTGATGAAGAGAGGCATTTCCAATCAATTTTATGCAACATTTTTCTATAAGTAGAATAGTCACTAATATAATAAAATACACAGAGATGTTCACCTTCCGAGGTCCCACCTCACATAATAAAAAAAAAAATTTAAATGGGAAAAGAGAATTGATTAAAAATCAGAGCAAATACTGAAGGGAAATCAAGGGAGTACAATTGTATCTACAGGGGTTTAACCATGTATTACAAGATCCAAGTGTTGGGAACTTAATTTCCAGTACAACAGTACAAAGGGGTGTACTCTAATGACAAATGTTCTCCCTAGAGAAGGACAAGCCTGTGATTTGGTTTCCTCTTGCTCCCGCTCTCTTGCCTTTCCCTCTCTGTCACACAACAGTGAAACACAAAGACCTTCCCCAAAGGTAGAACCAAGCTCATTGACCTCCCAGTCCTCAGATAAACAGATCCGAAGCCAAGTATATTTTCCCCCTGCTAACCATCCATTCTTGAATATTCTGTTGTGCAAACACAAAGTGGACCAAGATTGTAGTCTCAGGACAGACAAAGGAATTTGACTTTTGTTCGGTTGTACCACCTTGCTATGAAGTCCCTGAGCATAGGCCCTATAGGAAGATGTCAATGCAAGGCACTGTGATTTTGTTTATTGGTAGTCTAGCTCACTCATTTAAGTTTGATCAAAGCTAAATCAAAAGGTTGCCTTTTTCCACGCTGACCTTTGTAGTGGGTGTTAGGGTTAGATAGCCCAGAAAAACACATTGAGAAGGAAGTTGCTTTTTTAAATAGGTCAAGGGACTTTTTGCTTATTTCTGTCTTTTCTTTTCTTTCTTTATCTCTCTCTCTTTCTCTTTCTTTCTTTTTTCTTTCTTTCTTTCTTTCTTCCTTCCTTTCTTTCTTTCTTTCTCCCTTTCCTTTTTTGAGAGAGAGAGATTCTTTGTGTAGCCATGGCTTTCCTGGAACTCACTGTGAAGACCAGGCTGGCCTAGAACTCAGAGGCCCACTTGCCGCTGCCTCCCAAGAGATGATATTAAAGGTGTGTACCACCATTGACAAGCATAAAGTCAAGGGAATTTTTCATGTTTAGAGATGTCAGGCTGACAATAGAAGTCATTTCTTTTATACGCTAATGAATGTCTTACACATTACAATAGCATGTAAAAGCATCAAACATCCACAGAGAATGTCAATAATGGAATAAAAAAATACTTTTGTTGGGTTTAGATTTTAGACATGTTTTTTCTATGTAGCTATGCCAACTTGGAACTCATTATGTATACCAGGCTGGTCTCAAACCCACAGGGGTCTGATTGTCTCTGTTTCACAAGTGCTAGAATTCAACATGCACATCACTACACTACACTCTTCTAAAAAATACTTTTTGACTTCTACCTTGCACCAATTAGTGCTTCCCAGACCTTTTTTAAAATATGACATCAAATCAAGAAAGGAGCATCATAAGATAGGTACAACTAGTCTTTATACTCAGAGAAACTGGCATTACATAGTTTCCCTAGTCTGGACCAGAAGTAATGTCTTTTGAGAGCAACAATTGAAATCAAGTTAACCAGGTAGGGGAACTGGTATTAGAAACAGTATTAGATGGGCTGGAGAGATAACTCAGCGGTTTAGAGCACTGACTGCTCTTCCAGAGGTCCAGAGTTCAAATTCCAGTCACCACATGGTGGCTCACAACCATCTGTAATGGGATCTGATGCCCTCTTCTGGTGTGTCTGAAGACAGCTACAGTGTACTTATATATAATAAATAAATAAATCTTTTTTTAAAAAAAGAGAAAGAAACAGTATTAGAAACAGATGGACAGATGGCATCACAGAGCTGAGCTAGCTGGTGTACCTGCTTCATCACCCATGGCCATGGCACCAAGGAAAACTGTTTGGTGGTGTTGAAGGGTAGGAAGACAGAGACAGAGAAGAGCAGACAGACAAGAGCGGAATAACCCTGCGTCCTCTCCTCACACATAAACTAGAAGTAGAAAATAAGGTCAAAATAGATATAATGGTTGTTAAATTCAACCAGGTGACTCTACCCACAAGCTCAGTGACAAGAAAAGAAATGCTAATCTCTATCTGACTACAGTCTTCTCCTTGGCCACAGCAAAGGAAAAGCCATATAGAATATGGCTACAGGTCAACCTCAGTGTCTTACACATACCTTATCTCAGCAAGCAGGGGGCTAAAGGTTAGGAGCTGGATTTATAGACTCATAAACTGAGTTTCAGAGTTGAGGAAATTTGCTGAATTGGGAGAGATCTAGAGGTCCTTCAATAGCTCATCTGACTAAGACTGTCGAAGCTATCCAGGCCACAAGCTGAGGGCCATCAGGTGCTCACTGTGTAACACTGAATAAATACATACTATATGAGTAAATGTCAAACCAGGAGCTCTGGTGTATTTGATGCTAGGGTCATTGACCAAGTCTACAGTTAGGGCTGCTGTAAAGACACAACGATGTTAAATGAATCAACTAAGCATTCCTCTGTGGGAGACCACACCCTCTCTGGCATCATTACAACTGGGACCTTTTAATTGCCATGCCAGTGCCTGAAAGAGAATACAAAAAGTCCCCCAGCTACCACCATCACTTTATGCATATGATCATTCTATATATTTTATACAAATATACCTAATAGAGACTCAAATATGAATGATCACACATCTAAATTAAGTAAAGGTGACTTATTTTTAGATACAGCACTCTGAATTCCTTAGTGCTCCCAAGATCATGTCAATTTAAAGCAGACCCAACATGGGATGTAGGTAAAGCATCAGGGCGGGGAAACGGTCAGTTAAGCTTCTGCTTACGCTGAACCTTTTCAGCAGGACTTGGTTCCCTTTCAAATTGCTAGTCTGTCTGCAGTGCTTAAATTATGAGCGAATTTGTGGAGACTCAGCAGAATGGCTCAAAGATATTTATGGCTTCATCAAGGCATACCTAGATAATTCAATCCAGGACTCTCAACATATTTTCTGTATGCTAAACTCTATCTCATCTGCCTACCTCCACTCTTTATATTGTAATAATCCACTTTTCCAGATTTACCACAGATGAGTTCAACAAATAACCTGGTATTTTCTATACCTCACTCGCTCTAAGCAAGCTTATATATGTATATATATGTATATATATATATATATATACACATGTATATGTATGTATGTATATATATGTTCTAAGAAAAAATATTATAATACAAACATTCTCCTCCATGTATCAACCTTTTTGTCTTTAGCAAAGGTCTATTCTATCTCCACTTCTACTTTTGCAACATAAGACATCTTCATTTTCACAGTTGACTCTGAGAAAAGATTAGCACATTTTATTTGAATCCATCTGATAATACTGCTGACAGAACCCAAGCCAAGGTGCTGATCATCTCTGAGCTACTTTTTATAAATCAGAGTCATCATCCTTCAGATTTACCCAAGGCGAGATGCCACCTTTGAGTGCACATTTAGGCTGCAAGCTTCAACACTGATTCTTATATTTTATTCATGATTTTTATATTCCTAGTCATTATTTCAGTAACCTTCCACTCATGGTTGCATGCTAATAAATAAGATAAGTCTGTCGGCTAATGCTGTGGACAGTTGACTGGCATGTCAAGGACAGCCTCTGACAGACAGTTAAGGGGGCTCTCCTCTGTGAGAAGTTCAGTTTAATGTATAGAACAAGTCTAAGAGACCTGGACTGTTTGAGGTAAGGGATACTCAACCAGCTGACATTTTTGCAATGTGAGTCTTAAAGATCAGGATAGAGCCACTCATTTCCGCATGGTAATGCATAACCTTCTATTAGTGAGTGCAGTTTAGATGAACATCCATGGATTTATTTCATTAAGTTAACTGGTACATTCATACACGTAACAGACTGAGCTGTAGTTACTGGGCTGGAAGACCTATTTTAGATGCTGACATGCCGGTAATTAACTGTATGACCTTAATTAATTTAATTAACTTCTTCGTGAGCTAGTGTACAGATGATGTTTTGCATCCTTTGATAGCAGATGCCCAACAGTTCTGTTGAGAGGATGTGTATTTGGAATTTTAATCCTAACGTGCTGCTGGCATTCTTTCTGGCTAGGATCCAGACTTGTACAATTCTTTTCAGCTTTTTCTGTCTAGTTCCTTCCTTCAGATCAGAATGTCATAGTGCCTCTCCAAGATTATGTCAACTATTTTAAGACCCAGGTTTGGGTTTGGATCTCGCAACTTTGTGTCTTGCTGACAGCCCAGTTAGAGATTTCGGAAGCCCATGTTTGATGATTCACAAATGAGTACAATCTTCCTGCAAAGGCTGCTCTTGTGACTTAGATCTTCTGTGGTTTAGGTCTGGCTCTGTCTTGCTTTTTTTTTTTTTTTTTTTTTTTTTTTTTTTTTTGGTTTCAGGACTTTCATTACCTTTACCTTAGAACACTTCTGTATTCTAGGAGATTTCTCTAATGTGTTTATTATTCCCAATTCTGCTTCTTTGCAAAAGAATTTTCTTCTTGTATATGACAACCTGGCTCATGCTGGATTGCACTTTACAAATGGTATTCTCCAAGAGACCTTTGCTGCTGTCCCCAGGGTCCCTCTTTAGTGTTTTTGTGCTCTTCCATCTCAAAAAGTTAACACTGTAGTATATATTTATTTGTTAGGAATCAGAATTTCAAGTCCTACTGAGGGACAGAAACCACATTTGCTGTAAAGTACTGCTGAGTCAGCATTCTTCAGCAGTGTGCCAGACACATTGCATAAATGTACACTAATGTAAGCTGGACCAGTAAGTGGCACATTCAAAGCACATTGTTGGGTTCTTTCATACTTCCCAGCGACATGAATGTGAATTTCTTACTATGTACAGCTTGTAATTTTATACCCCTTTTCATATAAAATGTTTTATAGCTTTACAGAAAGTTGGATAATATGTTCATTTTAGGGTATAAATATATACTTTATAATCCAAAGAAAGGAGAGATAGCTGACTAGAGAGAGACAGTGACAAATGAAAGATTTTTTTTCTTGCTGCCTGTCATGAAGGCATAATAAGCTAAAAAATGATATGTCCTTGATTATTCTCACAAACAAATGGAATAAATTACATTAACAGGCTATCTAAAACATTAAAGTAGCAAGGGAACAAACATTCTCTTGGTAATAATAAACAGAAGTCAAATGTTTTTGTGGAGAAAGTTATTTGCTAAACAATAAGGCAGATATTCAGCAAACACTTAATTTTTCTTTTGTTGAATGTAGTCAGAGAAGGAAGAAGGCAATTGCTTCTGATGGCTCCTGTGAATTTCTTTACAGTTTCATCCTAAAAGAACACACACAATATTCACTCACAGACAAATGGATATTAGCCCAAAAGTTCAGAATATGCAAGATTCAATTCACAGACCATATGAAGTCCAAGAAGAAGGAAAACTGAAGTGTGGATACTTCAGTGCTTCTTAGAAGGGGGAACAAAATACTCACAGGAGGAAATATGGAGACAAAGTGTGGGGTAGAGACTGAAGGACAGGCCATCCAGAGACTGCCCCACCTGGAGATCCATTCCATATATAGTCACCAAACCTGGAAGCTATTGTGGATGCCAGGAAGTGCTTGTTGACAGGAGCCTAACATGACTGTCTCTTGAGAGGCTCTGCCAGAGCCTGACAAATACAGAGACAGATGCTTGAAGCCAACCATTGGACTGAGCACGAAGGTCCCTGATAGAGGAGTTGGAGAAGGGACTGAAGGAGATGAGGGGGTTGCAGACCCATGGAGGGAGCAACTGTGTCAACCAGCCAGACCCCCCGGAACTCCTGGGAACTGGATCACCAACCAAACAGTACATAAGTAGGGGCCCATGGCTCCGGCTGCATATGTGGCAGATGGTGGCCTTGTTGGACATCAGTGGGAGGAGAGGTCCTTGGGCCTGAGGGTGTTGGATGCCCCAGTGTAGGGGAATGCCAGTGCAGGAAGACAGGAGTGGGTGGGTGGCTGGGGGAGCACCTTCATAGAGCAAGGGGGAAGGAGGATGGGAAAGGGGTTTCAGAAGGGGAGACCTAGAAAGAAGAAAACATTTGAAATGTAAATAAAGAAAATACCTCAAAAAATCCATATAGGGATAATGTGAGGTGTGTTTAAGAATTATCATATAGATCTACTTCCATTTTCTGAGGAACCTTCAGATTGATTTTCAGAGTGGTTGGACTAGTCTGCAGTACCACCAGCAATGGAGGAGTGTTCCTCTTTCTCCACATCCTCACCAACATGTGCTGTCACCTGAGATTTGACCTTAGCCATTCTGATTGGTGTAAGGTAAAACCTAAGGGTCATTTTGATTTGCAGTTCACTGATGACTAAGGAAGTTGAACATTGCTTTTAACTGCTTCTTGGCCGTTCAAGATTCCTCTGTTGTGAATTCTGTGAATTCTCAGTTTAGTTCTATACCCTGTGTACTTGTATACCCCGTTTTTTTGAATGGATTGTTTGGTTTCTTGGTGGTTAGCTTCTCTAGTTCTTTGCATATTTTGGACCATGCCACAGGGGCTTATGTTCATAGTGGCCTTATTTGTGATAGCCAGAAAACAAAACAACCCAGATGTCCCACAATGGAAGAATGGATACAGAAAATGTGATTCATTTACACAATTGAATACTATCCAGCTATTAAGAATGAAGACAAAACCAGATACACTGAAACTTATAAAGGAGAAAGTGGGGAAGAACCTCGAACATATGGGCACAGAGGAAAATTCCTGAACAGAACACCAATGACTTGTGCTGTAAGATCAAGACTCAACAAATGGGACCTCATAAAATTGTAAAGCTTCTGTAAAGCAAAAGACACTGTCAATAAGCCAAAAAGGCAACCAACAGATTGGGAAAAGACCTTACCAATCCTACATCTAAGAGAGGACTAATATCCAATATATACAAAGAACTCAAGAAATTAGACTCCAGAGAAACAAATAATCCTTTTAAAATTGGGGCACAGGGCTAAACAAAGAAATTTCAACTGAAGAATATCAAATGGCTGAGAAGCATCTAAAGAAATGTTCAAAATCCTTAGTCATCAGGGAAATGTAAATCAAAACAACCCTGAGATTCTACCTCACATCAGTCAGAATGGCTAAAATCAAAAACTCAGGTGACAGCAGATGCTGGAGAGGATGTGGAGAAGGAGGAACACTCCTCCATTGCTGGTGGGATTGCAAGCTGGTAATATCCCTCTGGAAATCAGTTTGGCGGTTCCTCAGAAAATTGGGCATAGTATTACCTTAGGACCCAGCTATACCACTCCTGGGCTTATACCCAAAAGATGCTCCCACATATAATAAGGACACATGCTCCATTATGTTCATAGCAGTCTTATATATAATAGCCAGGATCTGGAAAGAACCTAGATATCCTTCAACAGAGGAATGGATACAGAAAATGTGATACATTTACACAATGGAGTCCTGCTAAGGTATTAAAAACAATGAATTCATGAAATTCTTAGCCAAATGGATAGAACTAGAAAATATCATTCTAAGGTAACCAAATGGAAACACAAAAGAACATGCTTGGTATACACTCACTGATATGTGTATACTAGCTCAAAAGCTCCAAATAACCAGGATACAATTCATAGATGACATGAAGCTCACAATAAGAAGGAAGACCAAAGTGTGGATGCTTCGGTACTTCTGAGAAGGAGAAAAAAAATAAATACTCACAGGAGGAAATATAGAGATAAAGTGTAGAACAGAGACTGAAGCAAAGCCACCCAGAGATTGTTTCAGCTGTGGATTCATCTCATATACAGTTACCAAATCCAGACACTACTGTGGATACCAAGAAGTGCATGCTGAAAGAAGCCTGAGATGGCTGTTTCCTGAGAGGCCTTGGCAGAGCCTTACAAATACAGAGGTGGATGTTTGGAGCCAAGTATTGGACTGAACATGAGGTCCCTAATAGAGGACTTAGAGAGGAAGTTGAAGGTGTTTACAACCCCATAGGAAGAACAACAATATCAACCTCCCACCAGAATTCCTAGGGACTAAGCCAAAGGAGTACACATGGTTTCAGCTGCATATGTAGCAGAGGATGGCCTTGCCATGCATCAATGGAAGGAGAGGCCCTTGGTCCTATGAAGAATAGATAGATGCCCCAGTATTGGAATAGAGGGCAGGGATGTGGGAATGGGTGAGTGGTTGGAGGAACACCCTCATAGAAGCAGGAGGAGGGAGGATGTGATAGGGCATTTCAGGGCGGGAGGGAAACCAGGAAAGGGGATAACATTTGAAATGTAAATAAAGAAAAAAATCCAATAAAAAAATGAGGACATTATGAGTTTTGCTTGCAACTTGATGGAAGTAGAAAATATCCTTCTGAGTGTGGTAACTTGGACCAAAAAGGACATGCATTGTATGTACTCACTGACAAGGGGTCATTAGCCA
>NW_022196906.1:10578150-10645047 GCF_008632895.1 Mastomys coucha
AAAAAAAAAAAAAAAAAAAAAAAAAAAAATGTTAACAAACTGAAGGGTCCAATTGAGGATGCCTCAATCTACTTTGGAATAAAAAGAAAGTGATCATGGGTAGGGTGCAATGGGAGTGAGGGGTATGGGTGGAAGAGGGGATAGGGAGGGAAATGGGGAATATGATCAGGTATGAGGGTGGAGATAGAAACAGGAGTGAAGCTCTGAGGACCAGCAGAATGAATGGAAACAGGCAACCCGAGAAGTAGGAGGCGGAGGGACCCTCTAGAATGTACCAGAGACCAGGGAAGTGAGAGAAGCTCAGAACTCAAAGGGAAGGACCTTAGATGAAATGTCCAAATGTGGGGAGAGGGAATTTGTAGAGTCCACCTCCAGTAGAAAGACAGGGTATCAAGTGGAGGGATGGGGTTGCCACCCCACAGTCAAAAACTTTGACCCAGAATTGTTCCTGTCTAAAAAAAACTGCAGGGGTGAAATTGGAGAAAAGAATGGGGAAAGAAGGTACAGTGATCAGCCCAAATTAAGTGATCATCTCAAGGGGAGGCCTGACACTATTACTGATGGTATGGTGTGCTTACAGACAGGAGCCTAGCATGGTTGCCCTCCAAGAGGCTAGGCTCAACAAGCAGCTAACTGAGACAGAAGCAGATACTTACACCTAACCAATGCACAGAAGCTGGGTATCCCTGTTGTTGAATTAGGGAAAGGCTGGAAGAAGTTGTGGAGGATGGTGACCCCATAGAAAGATAAGTAGTCTCATGTAACCTGGAACCTGAATTCTCCCAGACACTGAGCCACCAACCACGGAGCATACGTTAGCTGGTCTGAGACCCCGACACATATACAGCAGAAGACTGCCTAGTCTGGCCTTAGTGAGAGAAGATGCACCTAATCCTCAATAGACTTGATGCCAGAGATTGGGGTGGCCTGGTGGGGTGGGGTGGGGACATCCTCTTGGAAATGGGGGAGGAAGGATAGGATGAGGAACTGTTAGAGGGTGGAACAGGAAGAGGAAAATAACTAGATTATAAAAAGATTAAAGATAATTCAAAAAAAAGAGAGAGAGAAGTAATATAGAGTTGTATATTGTGTTTCCATAGATGTTTCTGGAATAAATTAGTTGCCTGAATTAATATTTTAAAGGTAGAGTCCAAAATGATTTACATTAGTGTATAAGGAATAAACATAGCCAAGAATTTCTGATATGTTCCATCCTTAGCACATGGATTTTCTGACATTGCTAACAGGAATGAGAGGGGCAATCAAAGGTAAAGCAAGTTTTGGGAGGAGATGACACTTTTAGCTGCAGACATGGAAGTTCAAGATTTTGGAGTCCTCTGATGGAGATGCTGAGTGGGTGGAGGATTGATGTCTTTTGCACTGGAGGAAGTGAAGTTCAAAGCAAGCACATCTTGGAGGCTCTTTGACAAAGAATGCCTAATGTTCTCAGGGAAGGTAAACCCATCAAGACAGTGAAAACAGAAGAGGCTACAGGGAAATCAAGCCTGGGACTCGCTGGTCATTTTTCATCCCACAAAATTTCATCTTTCAGTTTATTATTAGTTAAAAACTTAAATAACTACATCAATAACTATTTGCCATTTCCTTAGCACTACATCAACCAATTTTGAGCACCAGTTGCTGAAGGAGCCTGCTCAAAGTGATATCTGTCAGTCAGATGGGAGCATACTATATCCTGGGCTTGAAGTACAAGACTGTACATGGCATGTTCTACAAAGACCATAGTGTATGTGAGCATTTGTACTCTTTTGGTGGCATGACTGTACACTCTGTGAACATGACTAACTACATTTATGACTTTAAAAGAAGATTGATGAATGGTATCATTTAGATACCCTGAGGGTTAATCAATCCTAAAGGAAAAATATTAAATTCATGATCTCTCTCTAAGATTCTAGCCCTTACCATGGACCATGTAACTGAAAATCAGCCAGGATAGGTTCACTCCTGATAGAATGATTGAATCTCTAACCTGGGCCTGTCGCTCTATAACAGCACATGTCTGTACTTTGTATTTTCAAATCTTGTGAATTCTTACCTTCTTGGGTGAAATAACAACATCAACAACAACAACAACAATAATAATAATAATATACTACTACTACTACTACTAGTAATAAATGAAAAATCATTTTCCAATTGTGCAATTTAATCTCCTGTCTTTATTCCAGTTTTGATCTTCAATTATTAGAATTTACATTGAGTTATTATTAAATTGTGTTTCATAAAGGTCTGACAAAAATTGTTTCTAAAGAAGAATCTCATGTCCTTTTCCAAAGAATGTGTTATTTTAGAAATAAATTTTAGCTTTCAGGAGTATGAGTCAGTCAGTGTGAATGATTTGGAATATAATTTTTACCTCTAGCTTATACTTCACAATATAATTAGGTCATGGTTTCCTGTGTTGATATTTGCTTCACTGTGGTCTTGATAGCTGATAGTTTAATTGGATTTTTATGTGTCTGAAACAGATGCTATACACTAACTCCCCCTCCAACGTGGAAATGTTAGTCATGCAAATTCAGAAAAGAGTGCTCTTTCATAGTTCATTCTTATGATTCAGGGAGATAGCTGGTGCTCCAATCAACTCATTAAAAACAAACATTGACATGAATCATAGGAATTGTGTGTTTAGTTATAAGTGGCTATCAAAATGGATATTTTGTAAAACATTCTGAAGGCTGACTCATACTTCTTTAAGAAGTAAAGGGCAGAGAATGAGTGGCCGTGGTTTTGTTAGCCTGTGTTCTTTAAAAGAAAAAGTCAGGATACCAAAATTATTTCGCTCTTTCTCTTGATTAATGTCAAAGTACACTGTGTGTATTTTTGGTTTAATGACTGAAAATTTGGAGGCAAAACAGATGCATGCATCATGTAGGATCAAAATAACACTACCTTGAATTCTAATATAACATATGGAACACCTAGAATTTATAGTAATTACATGCAAACTTATAAATAATGGAAGAGACTTAATCACGTTGACCTTGTTCAGTCATAAATAACAGAGCAACTTTACACTCATTCTAATTGCCCCTTCATTATACAAAATCTTCAAACTCTATCTCAGCAATCGCAATGTATACAAGGAGCTGGGCTGGTGGGTTTCTCTCTGGAAATATTATTCTTCAGTTCCATCTTGCTATGCTGCTTCCTCTGCTCTTGGTCCATTAGTTCCCTCAGCAATCTGTACTTTATTCATAGGATAGGATTCTCTCAATATGCCTCTCAGGAGTTCCATAGAACTGGAAATGGTTTCTATGTAGACATGCTCAAGTAGGAGGAGAGGAGTTCAAAATCAAAATGGTCACCCTACATGAGTGAGTTACCTCAAATGCTGTTAAAATATCTGAGAAATAAAGTTTGTAATGTGCAACTAACATAAAGATGAATTTAATTGCTTATGGCTTGGAGAGATGCTTCAGTAAGTAACATGTTTGTTGTGCAAGCATGAAGACTTTAATTTGTTGTCTCAGCAGCCATGTAACATAAAGCCAGGTTTAGTAGCAAATCTATAACAGTGCTGGGAAGAAAATGGACAGGTAGACTCTAGAGCTGACTGGCTAGTCTGCCTAATAGAATCAGTGAGCTCTAGGTTCAGGGGGAAAGCCTGTCTAAAAATATAAGGAGATCATCCATCCACATCCCATACCCAACGTCAATTTACAGTCTTAATACTCTCTCTCTCTCTCTCTCTCTCTCTCTCTCTCTCTCTCTCACACACACACACACACACACACACACACACACACACACACACACATATACGTGCATACACTCTCTTGCAGGCACACCAGATGCACATATGAATACACCTATAAATACATATACTACATAGTATCATACATATACGCCCCTCCCACATACATTTTAAAAACTTGTTTTGTTTTCTGAATATGGGTATTTTGCCCTCATGTATTTCTGTGTACCACATGCACGCATAGTGTGTTAGAAGGTAGAAGACAAAGTTGTATCCCCTGGAAGTGATATTATAGACAGTTTGAACTACCATGTCTGTGCTGACAATTGAATCCAGATTCTCTAGAATAGCAAACTGTATTGTTAACTGCTGAGCCACCTCTCTAGCACCCTCATATCTATCTATCTATCTATCTATCTATCTATCTATCTATCTATCTATCTAAATGTCACTAGTCTCACAAATAAGTAGTACGTTAAAGATGGAGTGAACATTTTTGAATTGCTTATATAATAAGAAAAATAAGTTTACCTAGAGAAATAAAAATTAAAAAAAAAATACTTAGGATAGAATAATGGTTTCTAGTGAACAACTTGAAAAATATGTCTTATCTACAAGGAGAATTCAATGATAAATGCTGAGAGAGACTATGTACATGTCTTTAAGTCATATGTATAGATGTTTTTGTACATATATATATATATATATATCTACATCAAACTTAGAATTTTTTAAAAAATGGCTTAAATACTAACAATAGCAGCAGCATTGGGTGTATGAAATAATAGATTCTCAGTAAATTTATTATTTTTAATATTCACTTGATATGAGAGCATCACCTCAAAATGATTAGTTAAGAAAATTATATCAAAGTCATATTAGCACAACCATGATCACTTATATATGCCACACATTAATATTGTACTGTAGTCAGGTTCTACTAGAGAAATAATGCAATGAATATATTCTATATTTGTTCTCTATATAAAATTATATACATAATGAATATACATATTAAGTCATATAAACAGAATATATATGTATATAGTTTATATTTTATATATTCATATAAATAAAATATATATGTATACATTTTACACTATATATACATATGAATAAAATATATATGTATATATGCATATGCATGTATACACAGCCCCACAATGGCTGTCTACCAAAGAAAACTGCAAGAATCCAGTAGTTGTTTAGTACACAAGACTGAATGTCCATTTATCTTCAATATATGGCAGAGTTCTGAATTAGCAGACTCTAGTTCCAGTGAATGAATGAACTTTCCAGGAAGTGTGTGAGCAAGCAGGCAAAGGGAGCAAGCTTTCTTCCATGAGCTTTGTACAGTCTGCCAGCTGAAGGTATATCCTAGATTAAAGGTGAATCTTCCAGGCTCAAAAGATCCAGAGTAAAACTCAGTGTTCCCACTTCAAAGTCTTTAATTATGAACAAATCTCTTACTGGTATACCCAGTCATTTGAGGTGTAGTTAATTCTAGATGTTGTCAACTTGACAACCAACTATAGCTATCACCCATATGGTGGCTGGTTTTGTTTGAGTTTTGTTGTGTGAATTTTTATTCAATATATGAATGCTAGACTTCAGAAACTATTTATGTGTCCTGGCCTCATACCCCTGCTGTGGGAGAGGAGCCACTAACACCCAATTACCCAACTACCATTTGTTTCCTGCAGGTAGCCCACTATGGGGTGAACTATAAAGAAGGCAATGACACAGTTATCATAAAAGATTGCTGTTATGCTGTTAACGGTCTGCATTTTTCATTCGTATGATTCAGGCACGAATAAGTAATGGACGCAGACATATTGTTTTTCCTTCTCCATGACTTTGTTGTGCGCCTACCTCTCTTATCTGTGGAATAAATTGATAAGTGCTGGAACAGAGGCTGTCGAATGAGCAATGAGAGTCAGAGTCCCATTAGTCTTACCTGCTATTCCCGCTGGCTCATAAGGCTTGTCTGGAAGGGTTCCCTGAACTTATTACTAGCCACTGAACAAATACTTCTGGTTAACAGCAAAATTCATCAGTAAGCAAATGGGAAACAAATCAGCTTAGCAATAAAGTTGAAAAATCATCTCAGCCTGGTGGAGGAGCCTGCAAGGTGACTTTACAGTAAGAGTGAGCAAAAATCACTGAGATGTGACTCGAATTTACACTGCAAATGACTGTCATGGGCTGTACAGCAGAATGCCAAATGACTATGTGATGATTGCTGTGCAGAAATGTGTTTGAGTATTCCAGCTACAGATAAGAATACCAGGCACTCCCTAAAAGCAGAGCCTCCTGGTACTTTGTCATGTGCTACTCCAGTGCTTCTTGAAAGTCTGATCAAATGATAAAATGTGCTTAAATTTTGGTGTGCATTTTTTGGCTCAGCATAATGTGTGTGCTTCCAGTGTATGATATACTATCTAAGTCTATATGTGTTTATGCACAAGGCATTTTGCATTGCTCTTTACCATGTCTTCATGTTTCCCAACCTCAGGCCTCAGAAATCCTCAAACAACTAGTTAGTTGTATTCTGGTTTAGGGACTTTCTGTTGTTGACACATTTATTATTTGATTAATAAGCTTGAACATCAAGATTTCTGTGGTTATTAGATTTCACATGTACTTGGTATTCTCAAGTTGTACATACTAAAATTAAGAAAAATTCTTCAGCTTTCAGTTTCCATCTATGCCCTGGAGCTGACCCTGTGCCACAGTTCTCTATAACCAAATCCTTCCAGGAGAAAGCTAGTTTCCCAAGAGTGCTGACACACCTGAGAGCACAGGTGAGACTACTACTTCTGCTAGCCTAAGAGGGACCCTCTCAGAGCCCTCAAGTCACAGGAACTAAGGAAGAGCCAGAGTCAGGATCCTTCCGGTTTTCATCTGAGCCTGGGAGCTGAACCTGTGCCACAGCTCTCCATACCCAAATTCCTCCCAGAGAGAACTGGTATCCCAGGAGTGCTGACAAAAAGCTTACAGGAGGGACAAGCCACAGAGACAGCAAGACCAGCTAATACCAAAGATAACAAGATGGCAAGAGACAGGTGCAAGAATATAAGCAACAGAAACCAAGGCTACTTAGCATCATCAGAATCCAGTTCTCCCACCACAGTTAGCCCTGGAAACCACAACAAACCCCAAAAAAAAAAAAAAAAAAGCAAGACTCTGATTTAAAATAATATCTCATGATGATGATAGAAGACTTTAAGAAGGACATAAATAACTCCCTTAATGAAATACAGAAAAATACAGGTAAACAGGTAGAAGCAATTAAAGAGGAAACACGAAAATCCCTTAAAGAATTATAAGAAAACACAAACAAACAGGTAAAGGAATTGAACAAAAACATCCAGGATCTAAAAATGGAAATAGAAACAATAAATAAATCACAAAGGGGGACAACCCTGGAGATAGAAAACACAGGAAAGAGATCAGGAAGCATAGATGCAAGCATCATCAACAGAATACAAGAGATAGAAGAGAGAATCTCAGGTGCAGAAGATACCATAGAAAACATTGACACAACAATCAAAGAAAATGCAACATGCAAAAAGCTCCAAACCCAAAATATCCAGGAAATCTTGGACATAATGAAAATACCAAACCTAAGAATAATAGATATAGAAGAGAGTGAAGATTCCCAACTCAAAGGGCCAGTAAACATCTTCAACAAAATTATAAAAGAAAACTTCCCTAACCTAAACAAAAAGATGGCCATGAACATACAAGAAGCCTATAGAACTCCAAAATATACTGCATCAGAAAATTAATTCCTACATCACATAAATATTAAAACACTAAATGCACTAAATAAAGAAAGAATATTAAAAGGCATAAGGGGAAAAGGTCAAGTAACATATAAAGGCAGACCTATCAGAATTACACCAGACTTCTCACCAGAGACTATATAAGCCAGAAGATCCTGCACAGATGTCATACAGATGATAAGAGAATACTAATCCAGCCCAGGCTACTATACCCAACAAAACTCTCAATTACTATAGATTGAAAAACCAAGATATCCCACAAAAACAAATTTATATAATATCTTTCCACCAATCTAGCCTACAAAGGATAAAAGATGGAAAATGGCAAAACAAGGAGGGAAAATACACCCTAGAAAAAGCAAGAAAATAAACTTTTTTCAACAAACCCAAAAGAAGAAAGCCGCACAAACATAATTCTACCTCTAACAACAAAAATAACCGGAAGCAACAATCACTTTTCCTTAACATCTCTTAATATCAATAGACTCAATTCCCCAATAAAAAGACATAAACTAACAGACTGGATACATAAACAGGACCCAGCAATTTGCTGCATATAGGAAACCCACCTCAGTGACAAACAGACACTACCTCAGAGTAAAAGTTTGTAAACATTTTTCCAAGCAAATGGTCCCAAAAACAAGCTGGGGTAAACATTCTAATATCGAATGAAATCGACTTTCAACCAAAAGTTATCAAAAAAATATAAGGAAGGACACTTCATACTTGTCAAAGGAAAAATTTACAGAGATGAACTCTCAATTCTGAACATCTTTGCTCCAAATGCATGAGCACCCACAATCATAAAAGAAACTTTACTAAAGCTCAATGATAGTAGGAGGCTTTAACACCTCACTATCACTAATGGACAGATCATGGAAACAGAAAGTAAACAGAGACACAGTGAAGCTAACAGAAGTTATGAACCAAATGGATTTAACAGATACCTATAGAACATTTCATCCTAAAACAAAAGAATATACCTTCTTCTCAGCACCTCATGGTACCTTATAGAAAATTGACCATATAATTGGTCACAAAACAGGCCTTAACAGATATAAGATTGAAAGTATCCCAATGCATCCTATCAGAAAATGACAGACTAAGGCCAGTCTTCAACCACAACAAAAACAACAGGAAGCCCACATACACATGCAAGCTGAACAACTATCTACTCTGTGATAACCTAGTCAGGGAAGAAATAAAGAAAGAAATGAAAGTCTTCAGAATTTAATGAAAATGAAGGCACAACATACTCAAATTTATGGGACACAATGAAAGCAGTGCTAAGAGGAGAACTCATAGTTCTATATCTCCAAAAAGAAACTGGAGAGAGCTTACACTAGCAGCTTACACTACACAGCACACCTGAAAACTCTATAACAAAAAGAAATAAATACATCCAAGAGGAGTAGATGGCAGGAAATGATCAAACACAGGGCTGAAATCAACCAATTAGAAACAAAAAGAACAATACAAAGAATCAGCAAAACCAGAAGCTGGTTCTTAGAGAAAATCAACAAGATAGATAAACTCTTAGCCAGCCTCAGCAGAGGGCACAGAGAGAGTATCCAAATTAATAAAATCAGAAAGGGAGAAAAACAAAAACAAAAAGGGAGATGTATCAACTGAAACCAAGGAAATTCATCAGATCCTACTACAAAAGCCAATATTCAACAAAATTAGAAAATCTGGATGAAATGGACAAATTTCTAGACAGATACCAGGTGCCAAAATTAAATCAGGATCAGATAAACCATCTAAATACTCCCATAGCCCCTAAAGAAGTAGAAGCAGTAATTAAAATTCTCCCAACCAAAAAAAAAGCCCAGGACCAGATGGGTTTAGTGCAAAACTCTATCAGAACTTCAAAGAAGACCTAATACCAATACTCTTCAATCTATTCCACAAAATAGAAATAGAAGGAACACTACCCAATTCATTCTATGAAGCCACAGTTATGCTGATATCAAATCCACACAAAGACCCAACAAAGAAAGAGAACTTCAGAACAATTTCCCTTACAAATATGGATTCAAAAATACTAAATAAAATTCTTGAAAACTGAATCCAGAACACATCAAAACAATTATCTATCATGTTCATGTAGGCTTCCTCCAAGGGATGCAGGGGTGTCTCAACATATGGAAATCCATCAGTGTAATCCACTATATAAACAAACTCCAAGAAAAAACCCACATGATGATATATTAGATTCTGAAAATGCTTTTGACAAAATTTAACACCTCTTCATGTTAAAAGTCTTGAAAAGATCAGGAATTCAAGGCCCATATATAAATACAATAAAAGGCAGTATATAGCAAATCAGTAGCCAACATCAAACTAAATGGAGGCAGACTTGAAGCAATCCTATTAAAAGGAGGGACTAGACAAAGCTGCCCACACACTCTCTCTCTTTATCTATTCAATATAGTACTTGAAGTCCTAGCTAGGTAAATTAGACAACAAAAGGAGGTCAAAGGGATAAAAATTGGAAAGGAAGAAGTCAAAATATCATTATTTTCAAATGATATGATAGTATACTTAAGTGACTCCAAAAATTCCACCAGAGAATGCCTAAACCTGATAAACAACTTCAACAAAGTGGATGGACATAAAACTACCTCTAACAAATCATTAGCCTTCCTCTACTCAAAGGATAAAAGGGCTGAGAAAGAAATTAGGGAAACAGCACCCTTCACAATAGTCACAAATAATATAAAATATCTTGTTTGACTCTAACCAAACAAGTGAAAAATCTGCATGACAAGAACTTCAAGTCTCAGAAGAAAGAAATCAAGGACCCCAGAAGATGGAAAGATCTCCCATGCCCATGGACTGATAGGGTTAATATAGTAAAAAATGGTCATTTTGCCAAAAGTAATCTACAGATTCAATGCAATTCCCATCTAAATTCCAAGTCAATTCTTAATAGAGTTAGAAAGAGCAATTATCAAATTCATTTGGAATAACAAAACTCCCAGGATAGTGAAAACTATTCTCTACAATGAAAGAAAATCTGAGGGAATCACCGTCCCTGACCTCAAGCTGTACTATAGAGCAATAGAGCAATTGTAATAAAAACTGCATGGTATTGGTACAGTAACAGACAGATAGACCAATGGGATAGAATCGAAGACACAGAAATTAACCCACACAGCTTTGAACACTTTATCTTTGACAAGGAAGCTAAAACCATCCAGTGGCCAAAAGACAGCCTTTTCCACAAATGGTGCTGGTTCAACTGTCAGTCAGTAGAATGCAGGCCAAGAGGTCAGCAGGAATTCAAATTGATCTATTTTTATCTCCCTGTACAAAGTTCATGTACAGGTGGATCAAGGACCTCCACATGAAATGATATATACAGAATCTAATAGAAGAAAAAGCGGGGAAAATACTCTAGCACATGGGCACAGGGGCAAACTTCCTGAACTGAACAACAATGGCTTCTGCTCTAAGATCAAATATTGACAAATGGATCCTCATAAAATTGCAAAGCTTCTGTAAGGCAAAGGACACTGTTAACAGGACAAATGTCAACCAACAGATTCAGAAAAGATCTCTACCAATCCTACATCCTGTAGAGAGCTAATGTCCAATATATACAAAGAATTGAAGAAGTTAGACTCCAGAGAATCAAATAACCCCATTAAAAATGGGGAACAGAGTTAAATGGAGAATTCTCAACTGAGGAACCTTGAATGGCTGAGAAACACCTAAAGAAATGTTCAGCATCCTTAGTCAGCAGGGAAGTGCAAATCAAAAAGACCCTGAGATTCTACCTCACATCAGTCAGAATGGCTAAAATCAAAAACTCAGGTGACAGCAGATGCTGGCAAGGATGTAGAAAAAGAGGAACACTCCTCTATTGCTGGTGGGATTGTAAGCTGGTACAACCACTGTGGAAATCAGTCTGCTGGTTCCTCAGAAAATTGCACATAGTACTACCTGATGATCCAACTATACCCAGAAGATGCTCCAACATGTAAGAAGGACACATGCTCCACTATGTTCAAAGCAGCCACATGTATAATTGTCAGAAACAGGAAACAACCCAGATGTTTCTCAACAGAGGAATGGATAGAGAAAATGTGGTATATTACATACTGTAGTACTACTCAGCTATTAAAAATAATGACTTCACAAAATTTGCATGCAAATGGATAGATCTAGAAAATATCCTGAGTGAGGTAACTCAGTCCCAAAAGACAACACATGGTATGTACTCACTGATAAGTGGATATTAGGCAAAGCGTGTAGAATACCCACGATACAACCACACCACATGAAGATCAAGAGAAAGGAAGATTGAAGTGGATGCTTCAGTCTTACCTAGAAGTGAAAAAAATAGGACCAAGGGAAGTAGAGGGTAGAAGGAACTTGGGAGTACTAGAGGATGGGGAGGAGAATAAAAGGGGCAGAATCAAGTATGGGAGGAGATGGAGGAGATGTACAGTGTCAGGAAATTGAACAGAGGTCATAGCAACCAGAAATTCCTAGATGCGAGGGATGCAAAAGACTTCAGGACCCCACAGGGATGACATTAGCTGAAATACCCCACAAAGGGGAGAAAAAACCTGTGGAGAACATATCCAGAGGTTAGGCATGGCTGCCCAGTTGAAGGATGGGGCCACCCACCTATCTCCAAAATTTTCACCCAGAATTGATGCTGTCTAAAGGAAATACAGGGGAAAATAATGGAATAGAGACGGAAGGAAATGCCATCCAAAGACTTCCCAACCTGGAGATCCATTCCACATGCAGACACCAAACCCAAACATTATTGTGGATGCCAAGAAGTGCTTGCTGATAGGAGCCTGATACAGCTGTTTCCTGAAAGGCTCTGCCAGATCCTGACTAATACAGATTCAGATGCTCACAGCCAACCATAGGACTGAGCATGGGGACCCCAATGGAGCAGTTAGGGGAAGGACTGAAGGAGCTGAAGGGGCATTCTCTGGCATCAATGGGAAGGGAGACAGCATGTTCGAAAAATATAGGATTTAATTAAGAGATGTTTGACAAAGTCTATTCAGGAAAGAATTTGCTTTATATTGAATGCTATGAAAATGAGGAGCAACTTTATAGTCTAATATTAAAGCTATGATTGACAATAAGGCTGTGATCTCTCAAATATCAAAGAAGGGTGTGACACTAGAGACTGTAAAGTGAACTTGGCTTTGACAAAATCATAACTTAGCTGACTTTTTATTACTTTGTCAGACTCTGAAAGGCCTTTCATGATGCTGCTCTCCTGAAAGAGTTTTGTGCTAAACAAGTAAACAGCATTGTTACCTGGGAATCCTAGGCAAGATAGATAATTTTGGGTTATCTATGTATACATGTATTATCTTTCTATTCTATATCTATATCTATGTCTGTCTGTCTGTCTATCTATCTATCTATCTATCTATCTATCTATCTATCTATCTATCTATCATTGATCTATAATCTATTGATCATGTATCTATCCATCCATCCATTTACCCATCATCTATCTACTCATCTTTACCATCTATCTTCCTATCATCTATTTATATTCTATCACTATCACTACTACTATCACCACCACCACCACCACCACCATCAACACTTCTTCATTGCTGGTGAATTGTAAGCTGGTACAACCATTCTAGAAATCAGTTTGGTGGTTCCTCTGGATATTGGACACAGTACTACCAGAGGGCCCAGCTATACCACTCCTGGGCATATAACCAGAAGATGCTCCAACATGTAATAAGGACACATGCTCCACCATGTTCATAGCAGCCTTATTTATAATAGCCAGAAACTGGAAACAATGCAGATGTCCCTCAACAGAGGAATGGATACAGAAAATGTGGTACATCTACACAATGGAGTATTTGCTCAGCTATTAAAAACAATGAATTTATGAAATTCTTAGGGAAATGGATGGATCTGGAGAATATCGTCCTGAGTGAGATAACTCAATCACAAAAGAACACATATGGTATGCACTTTCTGATAAGTGGATATTAGCCTATAAGATCAGAATATACCAAGTACAATCCATAAACCACAAGAAATTCAAGAAGAAGGAAGACCAAAGTGTGGATACTTCGTTCCTTCTTAAACAGGGGGACAAAATACCCATAGAAGGAGTTGCAGAGGCAAACTATGGAGCAGAGACTGAAGGAAGGACAATCCAGTGACTACCACACCTGGGAATCCTTCCCATACTTAATCACCAAACCCAGACATTATTGTGGATGTAAGCAAGTACTGGCTGACAGGAGCTTGATATAGCTGTCTCCTGAGAGGCTCTGACAGTACCTGACTAATACAGAAGTAGAGGCTCACAGCCATCCATTGGACTGACCACAGGGTCCCCAATGAAGGAGCTAGAGAAAGGACCCAAGGAGCTGAAGGGTTTGCAGCCCCTTAGGACAAACAACAATATGAACTACCTAATACCCTCAGAGGTCCCAGGGACTAAACCACCAATCAAAGACTACATATGGTGGGACTAATGGCTCCCTCAGCATATGTATAGTAGAGGCTGGCCAGGTTGGTCATCAATGGGAGGAGAGGACCTTTGCCCTGTGAAGGTTCTATGCCCCAGTGTAGGGGAATGTCAGGGCCAGGAATTGGGAGAGGGTGGGTTGGTAAGCAGGAGGAGGGAGACAGGACAGGGTTTTTTTTTTTTTGTTTTTTGTTTTTCTTTTCTTTTATTTTTTTTCTTTTTTTTTTCAGAGGGGAAAGTGGGAAAGGAGATACCATATGACATGTAAATAAAGGAAATATCTAATAAAAATAGAAAAAAATTAAAAAGTAAAGAAGATTTGTTATATACTTCAGGGTGCAGCATGAGTGAGACTATAGCTTGATAGCAACACCAAACACACACAGTGTTCATAATAAAAATGTAGAAAATAAATAATAGATATAATTTCCTTAAGATGTTAGAATCAATTAACAAAGGAACTGGCACTGAGACTCTAGTCCATACTAGTCATTACTCCTCAGTTATTGGCTTGAATCAACAAATCAGTTATCCACTCCTCCATCACAGACCAAATGGACCATTCTTGCTGATGGCATCCATTTCTGACTCTGTGGCATGCCATAGCTGTCATTTAGAAGGACAGCATACTGTCAGACTGACTAAGGTGACCATAGGGATTTAAACAAAAGAGAATTTAATTTCTGTCCCCAAAATATCATCTAACCAGCCCATCCTCATATCTGAATGCTCTCAACACACCTCACAATTGCAATAACAGAAATCCTGAAAATGAGATGGGTAGGTTTATTTTTGTCCATCTTCCAGAGTCTGGACACAGGAAAAGAGACACATTGCTTTGAAAAGAGAGGGAAGAAAGTAAAGACAGTCTGGAAAGTGGTATGCTGAGAAGGACTGAGAAAGAAGAAATGGCATCTGGATATTTGTTCATTTCTCAAAAATGCTAAGAACAGGAGTCCCCAGCATAGAGCAGAGGGAACACAAATAGTGTGCCCTTGGACTTTGCTGTTGGTATAACTCATGGGAGACTTACTATTGTGGTCCTATGTGAGCTTCTTTTTCCTAGAGGCAGGCATATATAGTTCATCAGAGAGGCAAGGGGTGACATTGTACCAGATTAGAGAAAATCCCTATATCCTGCTGGATACAAACAACAGGAAAGACATCAACTTCACATTGTGATGTGTGGTCTCTGTCTTGAGCGCAGACAAAAATTAAAGCAAAATTCTCCAACTAATACCTGACTTCAGCCTTTCCAGTTGTATAAAAACTCACATGAAAATCAGAGAAACAGCTAAAATGATAAACAAATTGAAACAGGTGGCACACTTTATAGGTGCACAATAACTTCAGGTTTATTCTATTGCGTTTCTGTCTTTTCTCCATCTATCACTTACTTAGAGAATGTGTTTTGGGCATGATGCCAGACTTGGGGACAAGATGATGGATGAAGCAGTTGAGTTCTTTGCTAGTTACAAAGTAAGGCCCAGACACTGGGTCATACCCCTGATTCAGTGAGAAGAATCCTTAGAATCTTAAATGCATGTGGAGTGCACACTTGAATTTCAGACTTAATGTCCTGTTTTCTCAAGCCAGACAGCAGTGCAGCTGTGTGCTTAGCTACCTGCAAGGAAGACAAAGGTTCAGTTTCACCTGGTTCCACTTCCATAGTGGTCATTTACGTAATATGCTTCTTCAGGAGGCAAGTAGTATCAAGCTTTCTAGGACTAGACCGAGTACCCTTGCTCTCATCTCTCTCTGCTTTTACTTTCCAGTCTTTTCCTATGATGTACAAGCTGTGATCACAGTTGGGACATTTCTTGATCAGTTGTCTGCTGTACTACAGTTGATCAGTAAACTAAAATAGGATATTGTCCAAAGAAATTGGTCTCTTAGCTCAGGTGAATGGCACTTCTGAAGGGCTGCTGCTGGGCACTCAGTCTGTTCTTGTTTTGCATGGTCTGGAGGGAGGCCGGATTAGCAGACCGGCATCAACATTTCCCACCTGAATTGAATCTTCTCAATGACCACATAAAGAATTTCACCAAGCCCCAGAAATGTTCAGTAAGTAGAGCCACAAAAGCCTATTCAGGAATTTTGTTTCAAATTTAAAGGAAGCAGAGAGAATGCTCTCTGATAACCATCACTCTTTTAGATTTAATTTCTCATTAGAAAGACGTTTCAGAAAGTCTACAGAAAGCTTTCAATGGCCTGACATGTAGTGAATACACACTATTGTGATACTAAAGTGTTTGTTCATGTCAGAAAACATGAGGAATGGGTGCCTTTGTCCTGCTGATCCACTTTAGATATCCATTCCATTGTCTCAGGAAGCTTTTCATCAGGATTCTCACCTTCTCCTAGTGTAGCTGTTACAGGCAGTTGTTGGGCTTAAGTATGGCTCATTTTGATAAAAATGAGTCATGGGCTCAGTTTTACTCTGTTGAACTTTCTATGTTGAGAGTTACCTACAGGACTATGTGTGGGTAATGCTTAACAACGTCACCACCTGTAGTCAGACAAGTGAGGCTTTGGAAACTATTAGTAGTCACAGTGAAAAATCAAACAAAACACAATGCTACCCTCCAAATACACATGTACACACACATACACACACACACACACACAAACAGACAGACATACACACATACATGCATACACACACACCACACACACACACACACACACACAGATACACACACAGACACATGCATACACATACACACACACACACATGAAATTGAAAACCTATATTTGTTTTAAAATACATAGTCATGCCATCTTTTAAGGCTGAGCCCTTAACTCAGATACTATAAAGATATGGTCAGAACAGTAATGCTCTGAGAAGCCAGCAACTTGCTAGCCTGTGCTAATGGAATACCTATGACCCAGGCTGTCATTAGTGCAGGACCTCAACATTGTTGAGATTGCAGTTCTACTAATGGAAATACTATTTGATGAGAACATGGTGAAATGAGGCACTACTAAGTCATTGTCTCCTGAGGCAGTGAGGTATCACAGTATCATGGCATTATGGAGAGTTTCCATGTCTGTTCTATGTGCAAATTATCTTTTATCTGATCAAAATTCTAAATATTGTCCCCCAGGTTCCCTCTCCCTCTCCCTCTTCCTCTTTCTCTCTCTCTGTCTTGTGTGTGTATGTGTGTGTGTATGTGTGTGCATGTGTGTGTTTATGGGAATTCAATGATGGCTATCTTGCTCTCTTTCTCTTTGATTTTTTTTGAGGCTATTTCTCTCAATGAACTCAAAGCAAGTTGATTTGTATAAACCGAATGGATACTGGCCTTCATAGATCTCCCTGAACAGATGCACACTGCCATGTTCTGATTGTACATGGGTGTTGGGGATTCTAACTCTTGTTCTCATTTCTATGCACCAGGCACTTTACCAACTAAACCATTTTCCCACCTCCCTCAATACATGTATTACACATGATAGAGGAAGAATGGAAATTGACCACATGGGGAGAATCATATTAAGCTTCCTGGTGAAGTACTTCCTTGTTTCCAGATACCAAATTGCCTACCTTCTTCCCCATCCTTCCCTGCCTCCCTTTCTTCCCTGTTTTTCTTTATTCCTTTTCTGATTTATTTGTTTTATAGGTGGTCTTATTAGTTTTCCAGGATGGTCACTAATGGGCTCACATGATCCTCATGCCTCAGCTTTATTGGTGCTTTGAGGACAGACAGATGTCTGTTCTCTGAATTTTTAATGAGTCTCACCTGTGTTATCTTTGTACTTTTAATTGAATAGTAGGCTCCTTGTGGGATTGGTAATAGCTATGTTTCCATATCTCAGCATAATGTCTGGTATTCATGAAAAATCAAAATCAATAGACAAATGGATTAAGAAATAATTGAATTGGGAAGGCTTTGGGTCACAGTTTCTTCTGTAAATGTAGATGGAGTGATAGTTTCGGCAGATATCAGTAGCTTATTTTAAGACACTGATAGTGAAATTATGTGTTTATGGCACATGTCACAGCATGAAGGCCAAATCTTCCCAAGTACATAAACACTGGGGTATTGGCTGGACACTGAAGGCAGAAGGATCATGAAGGTGTAGGTCAGGTGGGAATTGGAGTGCTGGGAAGATGGAGAGGGTCCTCATAAAGAAAGTGGAAGCTCTCCAAGCCATACCTTTCCAGCCCTCTTTTATCCCACACATGTCAGAAGCATTATTTTAACAGAAGCATTCCTTCCTACCCAATAATCTAATCCTTTGGGCTTTATAATTATAATGATTAAACTATTTTTTCACATTGAGAGGTCCAATATTTGTTTGTCAAATAACATTGCATGTTTATTGTACATCACACAAAGCTTTGAAGTGTATGTCCTTTGTAATACACATCAATCTAATTAACATAAAGTCTCCACTGTTGAGTGTTATGAAAATGTCAAGAACCAGTAGACTGTAGGGATTACTCAGAAACTTTTTGAGGGTATAGTGAAATATTCTTAACTCTAGTCACTATGCTTCTATTTGTTCTTAAATGTTCTCTTTTGATGCACAGCATATACAGAAACCAACTAAGAAAACTCGACTAAAGACTATATACAAGACCTAAATATATACCCCCTCACTGCTTCACTATTAGTTTGAATAACAATAGCCCCTATAGTCCCATAGGGAGTGGTACCACTGGCAGGGTATGACCCTTTTGGAGTAGGTGTGGCTTTTTTGAAGAAAGTGTGTCTTAGGGGTGTGGGCTTTGAATTTTCAGAAGCTCATGACAACCTAATGTCTCACTGTCTCTTCCTGATGCCTGCTGATCTTGTTATAGAACTCTCAGCTACCTCTCTAGCACCATGCCTGCCTGCATCCTGTGATTCTTCCTCCCACGATGAAAATGGACTGAACCTATGAATTGTAAGCCAGTTTCAATGAAGTGTTTTACCTTATAAGATCTGCCATGGGATGGCATCTATTCATAGCAGTAGAAATCCTAAGACACCCCCTTCCCGAACCTTATGATGTTGAACGATCTGATGATTTCCTAGATATTCTGATAGTGAGTACTAATTATCAACTGGACACAACATAGAATCACCTATGATGAGAGCTCAAATGTGGGACTGTTTATATCAGCTTGGCCTGTGGGACAGTCTTGATTGCTTTAATTAACACATTTTTGTGTTTTTATTTTATTTTATTTTATTTATTTACATTTCAAATGTTACCCACTTTTCTGTTTCCCCCTGCAAACCCCCTATCCCATCTCCCCTTACCCTGCTTCTATGAGGGTGCCGCTCCTCACTTACGTACTTCTGTCTTACTGCCCTAGCATTCCTATACAATGGGGCATCAAGCCTTCACAGGACCAAGGTTCTCCCCTCCAATTGATTCAAGATAAAGCCCCTTCAGCTCCTTCAGTCCTTCCCCTAACTCCCCCATTGGGTTTACACCGAACTAAGACACTATTGTGGATGTCAAGAAGTGCTTGCTGACAGGAGCCTGATACAGCTGTCTCCTGTGAGGTTCTGCCAGATCCTGACCAAAACTGATTCAGAGGCTTACAGCCAACCATCAGGAAGACACATTTTTAAATATGGGCATACCTTCTGGTATCAGCCCCAATAAAAGGACATGAGAGAAAGAGCACTTTGTTCTTTTGCTCACTTGAGCTTTCCTCTTGTTGGTAAGGTCATATTCCATGTTGCCGCAACAGCTGACTGATACCCACTGATATTAGATGCTGTTGGTTTGGGCTGCCCATGTGACCTGAGGATCATCAGTTCTCTAGGAATCCTCCAGGCCTTTGGGGCTACACTGGGATCGCTGAAGCATCCTACCTCTTGGACTAAGCAACTATCTTATTAGTCAACCTCTCTGGAGAGATCGCCATTGTTGTAATATTCTGAACGTATCATAAAGCAAGTCTAATTTTAAGGTATTTTAATGCTATTGGTTTTATTCCTTTGGTAAATTTCACTGAGGTAGTTTGAATAAGAAATGTTCCCTCGTTGTCTCATTGTTTGAACATATGACCGTCAGCTGGTGGAGCTTTCTGAAGAAACATTTAGAACATTGGAGACTTGAAGATTGTAGGAAGAAATATGTCTCTGAAGGAGTGCTTTGAGGGCTTGCCACTTTTCTTCCTTTGTTTCTTTAGTTAGTTTATTTATTTTGTTTCTTTCCTTTTTCATTATTATTTTTATTTTTTGTATTTATTTGTTTCTTTCTTTGTGAAAATGTAATCTCTCAGCTTCCTGTGCTGGCCAATTACTATCCTGCCGCTTCCAACATTTTAGACTGTCTCTAGAACAATAAATTAAACTAGATGCTTTTTTCTGTAAGTTGCTTTGATCATGGGATTTTATCACTGCAATTGAAAAGTAACTAGTACATAGACTAATGCAGATTACAGATCAAAATCAAAATATCAAAATAAGAAGTTAGACACTACCAACGTTTTTACCTGTGCAGGTTTAAATGCCCACAGAGTGAGCTACATCCCCAGTGAGGCTGAAGAACAGCTCTGCTACATCAGTTAAAGACTTTCTCAAGGTTGATGGCACAGTTGAGAAAGGCTTCTGAATAGTTCTTGTTTTCAGGACTTTAGAGTTTAATGAGCACCATTTTCTCAGGCCTAGAGAGCTGGAGTACCAGTACATCATTGGGTTCCAATAATGGTAGTGGCAGCAGTTCTAGCTCCAATAAGAAAATTATTACTTGTTGTTATGAGTGGACCATCTTCTGTGATTTTTCTTGAGGAGTTAGATCAAATATCTATTTACTCCAAATATACTTCTGATAAAAGGACGAAGGAATGATTCTAGCCAAGTCTAGCTTAGTGAACTGGTTGGCTTATGGAGATTATTTACAGGAGCATAGGTGACTGAAAGGCAGCTAGATTACATCAAAGGCCACCCCAACATTGTCACCATTCATAAAAGCTGTATCCCTGAAATTATGCAGCCAATTTGCGAGAAGCTACACTGAATAGTGTCTCCTCTCTACAATAATTCTTATAGCCTATATAATGTTGGGTAAGCCCTATGAATCTTGTTATATTCCAAAAACTTCCTAAAACTTGTAAGTTTTACTTACCTCCTGAATTGTATGAGGCACCATCTTTCTTCTAGGAGGAACAGTTTTACTTCCTCAGATGAAATCCCTAAACAGACTGCTATAAAGCCATGAAAGCAGCAGGAAGCATGGAAGATTCTATGGAATCTGGGCAGAGCAAGCTCGTAACAGTCGCTTCAGAAAACTGTCAGATAAGTCAGCTCTCCCAACACTATGCATAGTTAATATCTTATAGCAAAGTGTCAATGATAACCCACACAACCTTTTACTTGACAATGAAATCATTTGTATGTGGTCCACAACGATTGTGCAGAAATAAAGTCCACGTTCTAAAAGATAAAAGGTGGATTGTTCTTTCCAGAGAAATGTAACAAGCAATAGTTTAAGAAAAAGCATGTGCATGATCTTGAAATGTGTAGCTAGTACCAGTTCACCTAGATAGGCAGATGGATTAGATTCAAGAGGAAATTAAACAACAACCAAATGAGGTTGAAGTCCTGCTTGCTCCAACTGAATTTCATTCCTTTGTTAAGGCCCCTGAACCCAGTTCTAAGGTACTGCATCTAAACACAAAAATATTGTTTATTTTTATACAATAAAATAAAACAATAAGATAAAACAAAAAGTAACACAACAGAATTGGACAAAACAAACCAACAGAAGTGCCCAAAAGAAGACAAACACGCACACATACAAACCAAAACCCCAAAACAACAACAAAAACCCAAAGATCTCCTCTTTTATATACTGAAGAATTTCACAATAAAAAAAGTAATAGAAGCCATAATACATATGCAAAGGACCTATAGGGTAAAAGAGGGAAAAATATGAATATAAAAAAGCAATAAGATAAAATAAAAAGAATGAAAAGCCCTGACATGAAATTACGAGACAAGGAACCCCCAAAGAGGTTCATTTCTGTTGGCTATCTACAGCTGGTCATACATATCTACTGCTGCCCTTAAGAACAGTTTGTTTCCCCAATGAGGCAGTCTTGGAGAAAATTAAATTTTCATTTGCAAGTGGTTATTAGTTGGAGATTGGTTTGGGGGACATGTGTCTACTTCTTTCACTACTATGACCACAACTAGTGCATAACCATGCAGCCTCTGTACATGCTACCCCAGTATCTGTGCAGGCATCATGTGTACATAGAGTCCCTTGCTTTACCATCCTTTCTGGCTTTTATATTATTTCTGCCTCATCTTCTTCAAGGTTTCCTGAACCCTGAGGTGAGGTATTTGTTGGATGCCTCCTGTTTAGTCTGAGTGTTCGAGGTCTCTTACTCTCTGTATAGTATCGGGCTGTAGGTCTCTGTATTTGTTTCCGTCTGCTACAGGAAGAAGCTTCTTTGATGATGGCTGAGAAGAGCACTGGTATGTGTCATTAGGGGTCATTTTATTGTTACTTTGTATTTTATTTATTTTTTAAACTTAATAGTAGTTGATTTTACCTTAGGTCCCTGAGCTGTCTAATCTCAGGTTCTTAGGCACCCAAGCAGTGCTAGGTATGGGTTCTATCTAACGAAGTGGGCCTTATGTCATATCAAGAATTGGTTGGTAACAGCCAAAAGATTCATGCCATCGTTAATTACACTAGCATATCTTGTAGTACCATTGTATATCATTGTATAACAAAGGTTTTATGTAGGTACCAACTCAACTTTTCTATGATCAGTGATTTGTATAGATGTTGTCTTCAGCAATGTGACCTCGCCTTCAGTTTGTAAAAAGCAACCTCTAGCCTTGACAACAACCTGGGTTGTATGAGTGTTCCCTTTTGCTAGTGACTCAATGAGATACTGCAAGTTTCATTTGGTAGCAAAAGATTGTCAGTTGGGACTCTGTCTCCCATTATTGGGGATCTGCACTTAGATCACCTTGATATAAGGATATATTTTAGTAATCTTGTACTATGTTTCTATACCACCCCCCATGACCCTTAATTTTAGCTGTCCTTCCAATATTCCCTTCCTCACTCTTCTCCTCTCACTTGATAATCCTGTTCCAGTCTCTGCCCCTCCCATCCATAATTATTTATTCTATTCCCCTTTCCTAGGAAAATATATTTGTCCTCCCCTAGTTCCATACTCTATATCTAATCTCTTTGTTTCCATGGATCATAGCTTTTTAGCATTGGCTTAAAATATAATAACACATATAAGTGAATGCAAACTGTATTTGTCTTGCTGGGTACGCTGGCTGGTTTTGTGTGTCAACTTGACACAAGATAGAGTTATCATAGAGAAAGGAGCCTCCCTTGAGAAAAATGCTTTCATGAGACCCAGTTGTAAGGCATTTTCTCAGTTAGTGATAAAGATATGCAGGCCCATTGTGGGTGTTGCCACCCCTGGGCTAGTAGTCCTGAGTTCTATAAGAAACCAAGCTGAGAAAGCTAAGGGAAACAATCCAGTAAGCAGCATTCCTCCATGGCCTCTGCATCAGCTCCTGCCTCCAAGTTCCTACCCTGTATGAGTTCCTGTCCTGACTTACTTTGGTGATAAACAGCAATATAGAAATGTAAGGTAAATAAACCATTTCCTCCCCAACTTGCTTCTTGGTTATGATGTTTTGTGCAGCAATACAAACCTTGACTAAGACCCTGGTTTTGCATTGCTTGACTCAGGATAATTTGCTCTAACTCCATCCATTTACCTGCAAATTTCATGATTACACTTTTAATTGCCTAGTAATACTCCATTTTATAAATGTAGCACATTTTCTTTATGCATTCTTCTGTTAAGGGACATTTGGATAGTTTCTAATTTCTGACTAGAACAGCAGTGACCGTGGTTGAGCAAGTGTTTTTGTAGCAGGATGAACTGCACGTTGGATGTGTGCCCAAGAATGTCATAGCTAGATCATGACAGAGATCAATTTCCATCTTTCTGAGGATCTACCACACTAGTTTCCATAGTGGCTATACAAGTTTGCACTCCTACTAGCAACGGATGAGTGTTCCCTTTGCTCCACAACCTTGTCAGCGTGAGATATCTTATTTTGCTGACTTTAGCCATTACGAGTGGTAGAAAATGAAATGTCAGTAGTTTGAATGTTTCTTAAAGTATTTCTCAGCCATTTGGGTTTTTGCTTTTGAGAATGTTGTTTGTTTTATATCCCAATTTAGATTGGGTTTTTTTCTTGTTATATACTTTTCTGATTCTGTATATATTTTGAATATTCACCCTCTATCACATATGCAGTTAGTAAACATCTTTTTTCCATTTTGTAGGCTGCTGCTTTGTCCAAATGATGTTGTCCTTTTATGCACAGACATTCTTTTAAGTTTCAGGAGGTTACATTTGCTGTTTCTGGTGACTGTGCTAATGCTGTTTTGTTCAGAAACTTCTCCTGTCCTTATGACTTCATGATTATTTCCCCACTTTCTCTCAAGTTCAGTCTATCTGTTTTTTTATGTTGAGGTTTTTGGTCTATTTGGAGTTGAGTTTTGGGTAAGGTGATAATATATGGTCTTTTTGCATTTTTCTACAGGCACACATTCAATTTGACTGACACCATTTGTTGAAGATACCATCAGTTTTTCCAGTATGTATTCCTGGTTTCTTTATTAAAAAAATAAATAAAAACAGATGTCCAAGTGTTTGTGGATTTATGTCTGTGTCTTAAATTTGATTCCACTCATCAATATGTCTATTTTGTACCATTTCCACATTGTTTTTTATTACTATAGCTCTGTAGTACAACTTGAAATATGAATAATTATACTTTTAGTAGTTCCTTTATTATTTAGGATTGTTTTAGCCATTCCGTGTTATGTTTCCATACAAAGTTGAAGATACTTGTTCAAGGTCTGTGAAGAATTCAGTTGATAGAGATTGCATTGAACTGGTAGATTACTTTTGGTAGGATGACCATTTTTACTTGATTAATCCTGGCAATCCATGAGGACATGAGGACATGAGGACATTTTTATATCTTCTGATATCTTTTATCATAGAAGTCTTTCTGTTTTATATTGTTTGAGGCTACTGTGAAAGGTGTTGGTTTCCTGATTTTTTTTCTTATTCTATATATCACTAGTATATAGAAGGGCTACAATTTTTATTGGGTTAATTTTGTATCCTACTACTTTGTTGAAAGTAGTTTTCAGCTATAGAAGTTCCCTGGTGGAATGTTTAAGGTCACTTTTGTATACTATCATATCATCTGCAAACAAAATACTTTGACTGATTCCCTTCCTATTTGCATCCTCTTGATAAACTTTAGGTGTGTTGTCATTGTTCAAGGTAAGGCTTCAAAGTACTGTATTGAATAGGTATGGAAACAGTGGACAGCCTTGTTATGTTCCTGACCTTAGTGCAATTGCTTTGATTTTTCTAAAGTTGATGTTGACTATGGGCTTGTTATGTTTTGATCTTTTTTATGTTGAGGTATGTTCCTTATATGTTGAATCTCTCTAGGACTTTTTAATCACAATGGGATATTGGATTTTGTCAAAGAACTTTTGTTTATCTAATGGAATGATCATGTAGTTTTTGTCTTTAAGTTTGTTTATATTGTAGATTGCATTTATAAATGTATGTATGTTGAATGTATGTCTCTGCATCTCTGCGATCACACTTACTGATGGTGGTAGATGATCTTTATAATGTTTCCTTGGATTGTCAGGTATAGAGGAAATTCATAGAACCCTAAAGACATACGTCAAAAACCTGTACTCTAGCAAATTGCAAAATCTAAAAGAAATATTTAATGTTCTCAATATATACTACTTACTAAAGCTAAATCAATATCACTTAGCAAAATTAAGTGAAGAACAGATAATCAACTTACATGGATATATAACTCCTTGTAAAATAGAAGCAGTTATTAAAATTTCCCAACAACAACAACAAAAAGCCTAGGCACATATGGACTTTACCACAGAATTCTATCTGAATTTCAAACCATTAATGCTAATACTCCCAAAATAATATCACAAAATAAAAACTGAAGAAACATTGCACAATTCATTTTATGAGGTTACAGTTACCCTGATACCCACACTACATATTCAACAGAGAATTACAGAACCATTTCCCTTATAAACATCAATGTAAAAGTACTAAATAATATAATTGCAAAATTTGTTTATTAGAGTGCTATTTAAATAAAACAGCAGTAAGTGATTACAGAATCAATGAAAGTTTTAAACAAAAGACATACATACACATGTACTCTTAATATATGTATGAAAATGAATGAATGTATTTTATTGTGTGTGTATTGCCTGTTGAGGCCAGAAGAGGGCATTGGATTCCCTAGAACTGGAATCACACAATGTTCTGAATTACCATTTCGATGTTGTGAACAGAAACCAGAACCTCTGCAAGAGCAGCAAATGGTCTTAGCAGATGTGCCACCACTACAGTCTTCAAAATAGTCTCTTGTTATGCTTGACTGACCTATTGTAGGTTGATTTCTCTATTTGTCAAGCACAGATATTATATTTAGAATCTGGAACACAAAGTGAGGGCATAAAACTCTCTCTCTCTCTCTCTCTCTCTCTCTCTCTCTCTCTCTCTCTTTCTCTCTTTCTCTCTCTCTCTCTCTCTCTCTCTCTCTTTCTCTCTCTCTCTCTCTCGTCTTATCCCCTCACTCCCTCTTCTACCAGTCCCCCTCTCCCCCTCTTTACATCCTCCAACCAACCATGCCTCCTTGAGCTAAAACTTATAAGAAGATAAATGTAGTTTCTCAAATATTCTTGATCCTGATTTTTAGTCTGCTGCTATCTGGCTTCTGCTTCAAATATCATTAGAGACACACAGAGTTGTAGGCCACTAATTCTATTTTCCTCATGTTTCCCCCAGATGTCTGTGCTTATCAGCTTATCAACAGAGAAGCACCAATAGTTCACATACTCAAAATGTGTTTTTACAAGGTACCTTCCTCATAGTCATCAACAATCTAGGAAGAAAGAAATGTATTTTTGCTGTCATACAAAAGACATAAGACATGTAGAAGTGTTATCTCACTAATCAAAATCACAGAAGCTGTCTAGTGGATGGTAAGTCAGGAAGTGAAGTGGCCTCCACATCCTAATGGGAGGCACTGGTAGTCTCTGTTGAGGTCAGACTCATTTTCTGCTGTTTTTTCCTGTCACTCAGCATAATACCAGATTAAAAGATGCTCAAGATGTTGGTATAAAGAATGTCACTCCTTTTCCTTGAGTTCATTCTCCCACCCACTCATGTTGTCCTTCATTTTTGTTTCTTGCGTTCTATGCTTTTAGTTGGCCTTCTGCTTACTAGTGACACCTCTACTTGTTTAACAGCTTACTATTTATAGACAGCATTTAGATGCACCAGCTCATTTGATTTCACATGATTCTTTTAACACATCTGTGAAGCAGCTGTTATTTTTCCTTTCCAGATGAAGAAATGAGGACTCACACCTTAACTGACTTCTTTAACATCACACAAGTAACATGGGCATGCTTCTGGAACTGGGACTTGAACACACTCGATATTAAGATAGTACACTATGACTTTTTCTATTGTTCCCACTATTATTTTTCTATTGTAGCCAATATCTCTCTCACTTACCCATCAAAATGTGACAGCCAGCAGACCATGATCCTTAATCTGAAGGATTGTCTACTTATCCTCAACTGTCTGTATGCCAGAATTTCTTTTTCCATGGGAAATTATTGAATTACACATTGGTAATAATAGATGAAAGATAATTATTTCCCATGTCTTCCATATACTTTTATTGGCTAGATGGTTTTTCCTAAGAAATGATATTTCCTTAGCCGAATTTTATTTTTGGAATACTGTTTTATGGCATGAAAATGAATACTCTAACATTTTATAACACTTGGCTTGATTCATTTTTTTGCTGTTGTTGAGTACTATTTGCAAATGGAATGTCTGCCTGGAAACAAATGGGGTTCCTCCATTTTAAATGGTAAAGCAAGCAGTGGATATCCACTTAGTATCATCACATAGTGAAGTCATGTTTCCTATCTGGGTTTATGTTTGATTAGTCAAGAATTCTTTACAACTCTAAGATTTATTAGCTTGCTTTGAGCAGTAGTGAGTACATTGTAAGTAGTGAAAATACATTCAAATAATGATTTAAACTGCTTAATAAGAAACTATGTGTAGCATACACATCTATAGAATAAAAAAATTCTGGAGTAAAATAGATATTGATATAGTTAATGGATTTGTGGTCCTGTAATATCACTTAACATCCATAAACCTTCATTTTCCATTTATTCTTTCCTTTTTGCATGTTATTGAGTTACAGATATTAATAATATATCTTCCATAATCATAAATGTGAGAGAAAACTCATGAAAGTTCTAATACTAGGTGATTGGCAGTTGATCACTAGATTATAAACAGAACATAAAACACAGCAGTCAAGCCATGTGTGCCTGGTTCTCTCTCCCAAACATTAATTGTTTGAGAAAGCTGTGCTTTCAGGAAGACACATTTTTCCATATCTCCACATATAGCCATACAAGGCTACAGCTTGAGACTACAGCGTATGTGATCTCACTGGGTACCATGTGCAAAGGACTCAGAATTTCAGTCATTATCCAAAAATTTCTTAATTTTATTTTCAGTCTTGTGCTTTGTGTGTAAAATCTATTTGGATAATAGGCCCAAGGAGCAACATTCAATGTGAGCACTTCTCACTTTCCATTGTCCAGTCTCCCTATAGTCTAGCTGAACAAATAGTGTCAGGAGTTCAATAAGATCCACTAGCAAGAATGAAATCTGCTGTGCAAAGGGTAAGGAACCTTGAGAGATATCATCAGCCATACATTTCTTTGCAACTTGAGATTTGCTTTGGGGGCAGGATGCAGAGATGTGCTTAAGAGCTTTATGTTAGCCTTCCTTAACTGATTCTGTTATTCTCTACACTGGCAGCCAATATTACTCTGAAAAAATAGCATACAAAGAAAGGAAAAGATGAAGAAATTTATGATCCAATTTCTCCTGTTCTTTGATAATTTGTGTTTTCAGCTGGGTCTTTCCAGTTGTTAGTCAGCCTTATGACTAAGAATGTGTTTCTGCCTCAGGTTCAGTTAATAGGATAGGAAGATAATATGGACACAAACAAGACTTTAATTTTTACTAATATTTTATCAAAGTCCAGGGTGACCTAGCAAAACTGAATGGCTATATAGTGAGAGACAATTTGGAAACTCTTTGGGTTCTGCAATATGTATGTAATGAACACACTACTTACTGTGTTTAGCAAGTTGATAAATATATCAGAAACTCATTAATTGTTTCCCATTTATCTTTTCTCATCTCTCCAGCACCCTCCTTGGGCACTAGACTGATAATACTGAGTTAATCAAGAAAGAATTTCTAGAGAAGGCAACTATAGAGAGAACTTCAAAAATCTAATAATAAATAAAGTAGCTGAAAGTTTGTTAGGATATACCCTGCAAGATAAAGAATAAAGAAGGTGGGAGAGATGACACAGTTGTTAAGAATGATTACTGTTCTTTTAGAAGGCTTAAGTTCAAGTCATATCATCATCCCTGGCAGCCCACAACTACCTATACCTCTAGGTCTTCAGGAATTCAGTGACTTCTAGCCTTTAGCAAGGCCTCTCTCTCTCTCTCTCTCTCTCTCTCTCTCTCTCTCTCTCTCTCTCTCTCACACACACACACACACACACACACACATCTCTTAAAAGATTATTCTTGTTTCTTCAAACATGAAGAATGTCATGTAGAAAGCGAGAATTGCTTGAAATTTTACGGACAGCATATCTCTTATTTAAAAGTCTGAAAAGTCTGGTTCTTTTTTTTTTTAATTTAACTTTATGTGATTTTTTTTTACTTATTCATTTTACAAAAGTCTGATTCTGATCTACTCAAAAGGAGACCTACAAGTCTGCTAGGTTTAAGTAAGATATGGAATAAGAGACTGCTCATATCAGAGTAAGCAGTCTTCCTTGGAACAATAAATCTTAGATCCCCCAATGTCATTGACCTTATTTATCCTGTATGAGAAAACTTCCACAACACAAGGGTGGAAAAGCCTGGTGCACAGTCTGAAGCAACCACAGAAAAGACATGATTTCTCTAGCAAACCTCCTCACTGTTCAAAAGTTGATTCCTACCATGATGATAGATTTAATAGAGACTAAGATAGTAGTAACTGCATAACTGGATTTTTCAGTCAGAGGTATTGCCTGGCCTAACAAGTCCTGTTTGAAAGACAGAATGGCAATTGATTATAGAAAGGACATGGTGTATTAGTGATTAGCAGGCTGGAAGGACAAGATTTGCTATATGGATTGACATTACAGAGTCCCAGGTCACCTGGGACTCTTAACATGTCTTCTAATTATTTCCTAGTTTTTCTATGATAAAACACTCACACTTCAGCAGGTAAGTGCTAGAATGTTGCCCTCTGACTTCTGTTATTCTGGTCTGGTATAATCTCCCACCATGACTATTGACTGCTGCTACTATGCCAAACATCTAATCTGTGGATATCATAAATCAATATCCCCAAAAGAAGCCAAATCCTACCCACAAGTGCCACATCATGGAGCAGATCCTCCCGTGTGGACTCCTTAGATAGGAATTTTGAATTCTTTCCTGGCAATGTTGGCTGCTTCATACTTGAGGCAGAGAGCTCAGGTAAGTGTGCCCACTAAGCTCTTTTACCACAAATATTGTGAGGCTCTAAATGTGAACCGTTTCAAATTGTTAAGTTTGAGGACAGCTTGGTGGAACAATAGAGAACTTAGAGACTGCTTCTGCCACAAGAAGTTAAGAACGACTCACCTGGGTTGTTTGAGATAATTTCTGTCTGCATCTGCTGCAGGGCTCCACAGTGTGCGGGTGGCAGAGATCAAGGGTGATGTGGATGGAGACTGTAAAAGATGTCATTTGTCTGCGCTCTTCTCAATGAGGCTGACCTATCTATTTATGGCAGGTGCTGAATGTCTGATTTTTTTATTATTATTATGATTATTTTCTTTATTTACATGTCATATGATATCTCCTTTCCTCCAAAATAAAAATAAAAAACAAAAACAAAAACAAAAACAACAACAAAAAAACCCTGTTCCCTCTCCCCTCACCCTGCTCACCACCCCACCCCCTCCTGCTTACTGGCCCTGGAATTCCCCTACACTAGGGCATAGAACCTTCACAGGACCAAGGGCCTCTTCTACTGATTACCGACTAGGCCATCTGCTACATATGCTGCTGGAGCCATTAGTCCCACCAAGTGTACTCTTTGGTTAGTGGTTTAGTCCCTCGGAGCTCTGAGGGTACTAGTTAGTTCATATTGTTGTTTGTCCTAAGGAGCTGCAAACCCTTCAGCTCCTTGGGTCCTTTCTCTAGCTCCTTTATTGGGGACCCTGTGCTCAGTCCAAAGGATGGCTGTGAGCCTCTACATCTGTATTAGGTACTGTCAGAGCCTCTCAGGAGACAGCTATATTAGGCTCCTGTCAACCAGCTCTTGCTGGCATCCACAATAGTGTCTGGATTTGATGACTGAAAATGGGAAGGATTCCCAGGTGGAGCAGTCTCTGGATTGTCCTTCCTTCTGTCTCTGCTGCATAGTTCGTCTCTGCAATTCCTTAATCTGGAGCCTTCAATGGAGCAGTCCTGGTCCCTAATTGTTGGCTCTCTGCTGGCAGGTGCAGGCTGAGAGGAGAGAGAACCCTGTTTAGCCCAGTCTTTCAGGATTGAGGGGAGATGGTGAGTGTTGTGGCTCAGATCTCTCCTGCGGTCCAGAGAATAACTACCCCGAGCTGGGAGTCTGTCAAAGCAGGAACTCCTTTAATTGTATCAATCTTTTTGTTTATAAAGGGCTGAGAGAGGAGGTGGGGTTTTTTGCTGAGGCGAGATGACATAGATGGAAGGGAAGGGTGACAAAGGGTATAGGGTGACTGACAGAGCCATCAAAATTATTCTATGTCAGCAGTAGGTAGTCAAAGGTGCCTTAAGCAGATCGTGTTGAGTCATTCCAGTATGGTACTGACTGAGACACTTTTCAAAAGAGCCAGGCTCAGGTTTGTCCTCAAGGCCCAAACCAGGGCCAAGATGGGGCCCAATGTCTAATGGAGACCAAATGGCTAATTGAGCCAGCTGAGTTTGGAGTACTAAATTACATACTAAGCTCTGGCATTTGAGATCTCTAAGTCAAAGTCTTAGAACAATTTCTGTTAAACTTAGCTAATAGCAAGACTAATTATTACTTATGGCTTCTACTTAGTATATTGAGTCTTTGTTCTTATAACTTTGCTATTAAAATGTTTTGGTCCTTTTACTTTTACTGACAGCTTGGCATTGCAATTACAATCACTCTCCTAAAGGCATTGAGACTGATGTTCTTTCAAATTAATTAAGCAACTATGCAAACCCAGCAGCTTTAATTAAAGAGAAATACCAACAGTGTTCAGAAGGAAAGCTTGTTGGAGACTGGATACAATGTACTTTGTCCTATTGGTAGGGAAGGCGCTGAAATGTAGGCTATTGATTTGTTCTGCTCAGTAAAAAGCAACACTTTGTTCTTTTGTGGTTACTACCCTAAGCAAAGCTCTTTGAAACCAGCTAAGTGTGCAGTTATTATTTCTGCTTTTGAGGCTGAAGAATTTAACTTTTAATGTCTCATGTTTGAGGCCAAATGCTGGGTAATCCTACAGCTGAAAATGGATGATAGGCATTCCATTGCTCTGTGTATTCATTTATTCTACTGCTTTCATACTCAATTTATTGACCTTGAGCTCCCATTGATGCAAGCAGTGCACAAAATACACATCAAAATGAGACCCTTGTTCTCAAGGGCCCAGCTTGGCTGCAGGCAGATCTATATCAAACAAATTGCAAGGGTGGTCTTACATACTGTCAGGGTCCTTGGCCTCCACTACTGGTTTTATGCTCTCCATATTCCATAGAAGGAAAAAATAGCAGTCTCCAACCGTTTTAGAGATAGAATATTAAAAATAATTTTTAAAAGTCAATGTTAGTAGTCTATGACAAAATCAGCATAACATATCCTACTTAACGCTTATCATTTATGAATCACTGTTACAGAAACCAACTTGAGTCTTAGGCAAGCCTTCAACCTAACTCAATAAGAAGAAGGATGATGTCATCTGAGTAACAGTGTCCCCATGTCAATGCTCTATAAACAGAAAAAAATGAATAACATTGAATCATGAAGAATCATAAAACAAGCACTCCATCATGGATTGCCCCAGGTTAATGATGCCTATGTTTTTGAGTAGTGTTATCTTTTCTGATTGGAGACATAATTTTACTTATCTCATAGAAAAAGTCATCTACAAGTCTTTAATGAATGCACCATTATTCTTTGGCAATTGGAAATACATTCAAGAAATCCTTACTTTAGGATGGCTAAATGTTCTAAGGAGACAGAGAAGTGATTGTGGAGGAGAGTGTTAGTTATGAGTGAGAGATCAAGATAAAGGATAATTAAGGAGATAAGATGCTACAGGAAATCAGAAGAATTGTGAGATATGGCAGAGCTGTATAGAAAAATGCCATTGGCATTTTAACCTTGAAAGATGAGAACACAGCGGGGTAGAGGAATGTCATCAGCATGAAGATGAGATGGATCATGGGAGTTGAGATGTATCCCTGGCAGGGTGAAGAAAGTTAAGCTGAGAGCCCTAGATGAAGATTACTATGAAATATAAGATAATGAGAAAGGGGTAACACTAAGTGGAGGGGGGTTGTTCAGGGAAAACAGAGGCCAATGAAGATTGTTGGTCCAAGGGCATTAAAAAGAGAGAGACAATATTATAAGTCCACTAAGGATGAGCTAATATTGTTGAGCTAATCTAATGAACAATTAAATTTGTGGAAGCATTCCTGAGCCTTCTGGAAGTCATATTGTAAGACCAGCAGACAGGAAACCAGAAAGAAAACTCCTTGCTGAATGCTAGTAGCAAAAGAGAATCCATCCATGTTAAAAAAAAAAAAAAGAGGATCATGGAGTCCAGATGACTTCTGGAGAGGCATAAGCTAAGTTGATAGGATGGGATGACAGGGACACTGGGAATATGTTTCCTAGTGTAACAAAAGTTAGGTGGCTTCACAGATTGGAGACATCAAACATGACCCACAAGTTAACAGCAGGTGAGAAAGAGCCATGTAAGGGTTGCTACTGTGGAGTGAGAGCTGTCATCTGTGGAGCTAGTTTGTGAAGGGTGAGGTTAGCATGGCTCTAGAAGATCATTAATAAATGAAGTATCAAAGTTGGGCTTGAATCATGGTAATCTGTTGGAAATCCTCTTACCCTACATTCAGACAGGAAATTTTGCCTTAGATTAGTTTTTTTTTTTAATTTTAGAATAATTAGACATGATAATATGTCAAATCTCCCTTATTAGCATCTTGTATTAATGTATTACATTTGCCACAATTAGTAAACAATATATCTACTGTAATATAATTGTCCTGTTCCTTTCAAACTTCATACTATTGTTTGTCAGGGGCCCTGGGTCTCCAGCCTTCACATCTCCTCTTGTTGCTTAGGATGTCTTATGTTTCCCAGACTGAAAGACTTGCATGATCTTCCATCTTTATGAGGCTTCATTGTATTTATTTCTGCTGCTTACATGTTTGACTAATTTTGTCTGGTACAAAGGTTGAATCCAGAGCCCTGTGAGGGTTCATCAAGCTCTCCATCCTAGAGATATACCCCTAACCTTCATTCCACCCTTTATTTTTGTAACAAGTCTTATTAAGTTGCCCCAGCTGACATTGAACTTAAAATGATACTGTTTCAGCCATATAATTTTTCAGTTTAGATTATAGCTTGTGCCACCGAATTTTCTTGTTATATGCTTTGCTAATCTTGTATTTCCTTCATTATTATACTGCTTACTACATTTTGTCATTATATGTCAATGTTATTGTTATTTTATTAGTGTCTGTCTCAACAGTAAGCCAGAATTCAGGGTGCCTGTATTCTTATTATTGTATCTGCAGTGGATATCATTCTGTACAACATATATCAACATATTTGAAGAACAAAGAATGAATCCGACATCTGAAGAGCTGTGCTACAGAACAGAACTAATGAAAACTGTCTAGTGCCGCTTAGGAAAGAACAATGGCTCATATTAGTTTAAAGAAGAACCACTTCTGACTCAAAACAAATACATTTCTTATTACTAGATTATCCAAGAGTTGAATGGGCAAGATCAAGGAGTAGGGAACAACTCATTGTTTTGTTTTGTTTTGTTTTTTTTCACAGAAAATAGAAAATCATCTATAGAGAAGATGTCTAACTAGAGACTTATCAAATTGATGTGAAGTCATAAGGTGAGTATCATAATGCCCAAACTTTCACAATGAGATGGTGGAGAGCAATGTAAAAAGCCAGATGGATCCAGCTGAGATGGTGTTCTGCTAACTAGCTTTATGACAATGTTCGATGAGCTTCAGATTCTCATTTCTAGAATGTGAGTAATCACATATCTACTTGGGTCACAATGAGGAAACATTTGTAGGATACTTGATGCAGTGCCTGTTATAGGCAAATGATGAATAAGTTGCACTGCTTACAGGAGTTATATCCTAGTTAACAGCACAAGATTGGGAAATATGCCAATGAGTAGGGACTTACTACTGATCTTGGTTAACTACCATTTTGGAGAATATTTTTATTGTTTTAAAATTGCTATGTAGCTATGAAGAAAAATGGATATAGAAATAACAATTCATGAAATTCTCAAAGGGTTAATTAAATATATAATAAATGAATAATAATTTGTAAAAGATGTTAATCTTTGTTATTTGCAAACTTGTTAATACCAAGATATATAAAGGTGGTTATACAGAGCCAAGCTGTCACATAAAGCTGGCTGATTAGAATATCCCCTGTGTGTTCAGGCAGAGACTTATAACATGATTATGTTGGCCCCACCAGCAATATAAATAATGTCATGAGACACAGAGGCTTTTTAATATTTTAAAGCCTTTGCCTTTAGCTTAGGCAGTCTCCTAGCTACTCTAAACTTAACCCAACTAATTCTGGCACTATGTACCACTCTGTGACCACTCTACCACTCTGCTCTGTGCTGGTCTATCTACTTACTTACATGTCTTCTAGCTGATTCTCCTGTCTCTGATTCTTCTCTCAGTGTACACCCCACCCCCTCTTTCCAGAAGATCCACTTTCGGTCTCCTGCCTAGCTATTGGCCTTCATATCTTTATTGCAGCCAATCAGATACAATTCTGGATTGCCTTAGGCAGGTGAAGAAGGAAAATTTACAAAATATTGGGGCAGTATGGGTCATAGAAATAACAATGCCAAGATCTTGCTGGTATTTAACTCTCTGCCAGTAAAGAATTTACCATACATAGAGAACACCTTCCCAATACTGTATAGTGTTTGTTGTGATTTGTTTGACATGATTTGACCACATTGTAGGTGAGTGGTAATAGACTGGCTACATACTACAGGGTAAATAGGTGAAGGGAAGGAGGTAGATAAAGAGATGCAGAAATTTTTTGGCACAAGTGTTCAATGCTAAAGTGAGGTCTTTTGCCATATTGGAAAATTCTGTTTTGATCGTCACCTAAATAAGAGATGCTATATTTTTGACAGTTGCTTTGAATTTATAATTTCCTTAAGAAGAAACATACTAGTAATTCCAAACTCAAGTTGAACTTAGGGTAGGCATAGAGAATTCACATGGTCTGGGCTTACCCAGGTGTTACCAGGTTTTTCTTCCCTAGTTGTTTCATTTTTGAGATTTTAGTATCTGGTTTGCCAACTTTATTGTTATGAAAGTTTGACATAAATTGATGCAGATAAATAAATAAAATAGAAATAACATTGGCCTAATCCAAGCACAGTATGGATGGATCAGTATAGTTGAAGTAGAAGCTTCAACCTACTCTTTCCTCTGTTCAGTTGTTCATGGTACCAACTTATATTAATAACTGCAAAGGCAGTAACATCCATCTATCCATCCATCCATCCATCCATCCATTCATCCATCCATCCATTTATTAATCTACCCAAAGAGCCCTAAAATTTTTATTGAGAGCCTATGATGCCAAGAACCACTCTGTCAAGTAAAGATATAATATGAACAAACAATATTCTGAAAGAGTTTTCTTCTCAGATGGAGATTATAATGATGAATATAGGAATCAGGCAATAAGAAAGTATATACCTGGGCACAGTGTTTGGGACTTATACTTGATATGAATTATTCATTATTTATCTACTAGTAGATTCTCAGTAATGAATGATCTTATAAATCATGAAAGCATATACCTGAATGTCCATTTCCTCTGGGCTCAATGTGCTTTTCCCTTGTTGCTTATAACTAATTTGAGCTCTTAGTTATTAACATGTATTAATTATAAAAAATATTGACTTTTTATCATGCCTCTGTTGGGAGGGGGAGGCGGGGAGGTAGTGACCTCTGAGTTACTATGCTAGGCATTCATAGTAACATTTTGATACATGTAAAAAAAAATAGGCAATTTGGTTATTGCTGGATCAGAAAGAGGCAGTGAAATGGAGCATTGAAGTAAGGAGTCTATTTAGAGCTCAAAAGCTCTGGATACTCTTTTTTGTGCATTTACTGTGATGTTTCCTGTGAACTCAATCATCTTTTGTTAAGTAGATATAACAAAGCAGTAATAAGATAGGAAGGGAACTATGTAATTCCTTTATGATCCCTAATTTTGAAACTTTGAACATCATTCAGAACATTATTGAATTTGTATAACACCATCTCATTGAAAATTCAACTCATCCTGCAGACAACTCAGTGAATTATTTGCTTCTTTGCCTGAATGGTTGGTGAGACTGTAAAAGTAAAACCTCGAGGGACCCCTTGAGGGGATCAGATACGTTACAATGATTTGAGATTCTTGATGCAGAATGTAATTCTTTGCAATATCTCTATGAGATCAAGTAGTAATTGTTTTCTGAGCCTCAAGCTCAGTAGAACACTGTAGTGAACCGAGAATGCACAGGTGAGGTGAAGACTTCAAACCAATTCACCTCCTTTCCTCTTCTGTGGCTCACTTGTCCTATTTGTGACTCATAGCAGAAAGTTTAGCCATAAAAGTTTAGCATAAAATATGACTTGATCTAGAATTCTCTTAATTAATAATTTATATAATGCATGCTTAGAAAATTGAGAAATAATTACAATATTTATAAAGATGCCTTTTTGTTTATATTGACTACTCTTTTTGCACACTATATATTTCAGCACACTCATTTCTACAGGAAGAGGAAACAGGAAGTGATTCTTAGGGCAGGAGATTGGATAACAAAAGCACCCATGAGAACAAAATATGTTACCATAGAAGTCTGTAAATATTCTCTGAATGTACCATCCTTTTTCATCTGTAAAATGGAATATTTGAAAAGAAAGACACAGATCCATCTTTTTTTTAGTTCTAACTTTTCTCTAATGTTAAATTGTTCTTTTAAATGCTATTTCTGTTATTAAACATGGTGATATTTTTCTTTGTGTTATTAGATTAACTCTTTTTAACATATTCTTGCTCTTTTAAAGTTTTCCTTCATCAACTAGATCTGCATCATTTGTCTGCTAGTTATTAAGCACCAATTCTAGTTTGAAAGTTCTCATTTTTAAAATTCCTGTGAATTAATTATCATTTTCACAATAAATTATTAGAAAGTAATCCAATGTTTCAAATACTAATAAAACAAAAATGTGTATACACATTTTGTAGCTACATATCTACCTAAATTATTTAGCATATAATTTCTGTGTCTGTCCATAAAACAGAATTTATCCTTGCATGATGAATTTCTATAACATTAAAGAAAATACTTTTTTATGAAGAAAAGGCTGTCCTCATCTGAATTGCCTAATAGAAGGGGAACACCTGAGGTATGTCCTGTAGCTCATGAGCGATCACAGTGGGACACATGTGTTAGTGTAGCTGCCAGCAGTCACAGGTTACTTGGGTTCCAGAAAGGAAAGATGGGGCTAAATGGGTAGGACAGCAAGAGGAGAATGAAACCAAGACAAAATTTCTGATCAAGGTCCAATGTTTACTTAGGAGTCTGACTGTATAAAGGGAGGGTACAATCCCCCTCTATGCCAGGATCTTGTTGACTCATCAGCATCTCATTGCTTGCCAGGAACTCCTCAGGCAGACAGGCTCAGCACCTCAGTAGGTGGTGGTGGCTCCTTGTAGGAAGCTGCAGATGTGGCAGGACAATAGATCTCACCTAGGTCAGAAGGCTCCACCCTAGGTGGGCTAGCTGGCTGTAGCAAAGCGAGGTCTGAATCAGCCTGCTCCAGACTGGGGGGAGGGCACAATTCCTCCCTTTTTATTTATTAAAAATTAGCTGGACTAGGGAATAAGATTTACTTATACTCTGTAATCCTGCCTGGGAATTATGGTGGCTGGCAGCCTTGTTTGTCTTAGGAAAGGATCTTAATGGTCTTCCTCTTACCTGTCCTGGAGGTCACGTGCAGCTTGTTTGTGTTTATTTGCAGAAATAGGGCCTTTTATTATGAACAAACACAGCCTCTTGCCACATGCCTCTGTCTTAGGTTGATGAGAGTCATAGATATAGTAATGCATCCTTGACTGCAGACCTTCATAGCACACCTTTTCCTCAGTCAGACCAAAAGCCACAATATGCACTTAATGCTTTTCTTCATCCCAATGAATAGCTGCCATATCTGAGCTTTTCTGAAGGTGGTCCTGCATGTTGGCAACTGACCTGCTTGAAATAACAAGTCTAAAGTTTAAAAGGAACAGGATTAACATTGTCTGTGAGGATGTCCCAAGCACTCAATTTCGTCCCGAAGTCGGGGAGGTGGCTTTGAGAATCAACAAAAGAACTCTTACTTCTCATGAAATAGTGGTAAGAGCCAGCTAAGCCAGCTGATAAAATTTTTAGCTATCTTCATAATTGGAATCTCCAATATTGGATTTATTTCTAGACCAGTCCATGATTGTGTCACATTAAAAGAAAGAGAAGAGTCATTATAAATTCTCCTTTTGATTAATTTTTCTAAGTCAGTTTCCATAGTCCCTATGTTTTCTACTCCACAAGGTCTATATGCTTAAAGCAAGGCAGCTTGTTTAATCTGGGACATAGGCAAGAAAGGTGTATCAAGAACATACACCCAATACAGCTTTCCTGTCACCATTGTCAGGGTACTCAGCAAGCTCACAGGTCAGCATTATCCTTTATGTCAGCATGTCACACCAATAACTCTGGCAACTAGCATGCTCCAGCATTTTGTGGAAAAAACACAAACATGCCCTCTTCCCCATATTAAATACTTGATCAGGATCATGCCATATGCAATAAGTGGATCCTTCCATTTCACCTTGACATGAGTATGCCTAGTTGCAGGATGCTATAGACACTCACCAAAGAGTTCCTTGGCATCCAAACTTTAAAAGTTTAAAAATAAAAAGAATGTGCATGGGGATATAATTCCCCCTTTTTTTGTTTTTTAAAAGCCATTTTTTTCAGAGTGTGATGCACACATTCAACAACTCCTTGTCCCTGAGAATTATAAGGAATCCCAATAATATGGGTAACATTAAATTGTTGACAAAACAACTCAAATGCTTGACTGTTAGTAGTCAGTTCCATAATCTATTTTATGCATAGAAAAATAATGTATGCAATGAGCAATTACATTTTTAGTTGTTTTTTCCTGTTAAGGTAATTGGAACTAGAAAGCCTGAAGAGGTATTAATAGACACATGTGTATATTTTATTTTTCTAAAATCAGAAATGTGAATATCTATTTGCAAAAATTGATTAAGTATAAATCCTCGAGAATTAACACCATTATATGGTACCGGTAGAAACTGAGGACACTCAGAACAAGTCTTTACAATTTGACATGCACATTCTCTAAAATTACCCAATTATTATCTGAAGCCATTACTATTTTGATGATGTAAAGAATGAGATTATATGGCCAATTGTTCTTGTATAAGGCCTATAATCTGACTGGTATACAAATCTGTTGTGGCAGTGCCTTAACGGGTCTTGTCCAGGCAGTTTAGGATGAGTTCTTAAATGTCCAAAGATAGTTCTTTTAAAGGAACAGTACTTTTTCTTAACTTGAGTTGTATATGCATAAACAACTGCAAATTTTGAGAATTAGCAGTATGTAAAAAAAGAAACTATTTCAAGCAATTGTAAACCCATATATACATACATATATATATGTATATATACATACACACACACACATATGTATATAGACTATTAGCTCTTTAAAAAGTGACTACATGTAATTCAATTATTTGTGCTGAATTAGAGGGAAACTCATGAGAATAAATATGTAATCCACTTACATATACTTTTCTCCCATAGAAGGCTGTAGATGTATTTTTTATGGGATGCAAAGACAAATTTACAGGAAATAATCTGGGTGGTGGTGGCATACACATTTAATCCCAGCATTTGAGAGGCAAAGGCAGGTGGATTTCTGAGTTTGAGGCCAGCCTGGTCTATAGAGTGAGTTCCAGGACAGCCAGGGCTATACAGAGAAACCCTGTCTCAAAACAAACAAACAAACAAAAAAACCAAAACCAAAACAAACAAAAAACAAAACAAAACAAAAAACCAAAACCAAAAAAAGGAGAAAATCTAAAATTTACCAGAAATATATTATCACTTTTGCCTAAAAATTTGCTATGCAATAGGCCAAATATCAATCAACATTTTACAATAACCATTTGAATAATTGCCATTGTCTGATGTCTCTCATCAGGTTTTTGATACATTCTTTTCAAAAATACTTTCATTATTTTATCCTATAATTTTTTTATTAACACCATAACAGCTCTATAACAGGATGTTAAAACTTTACTTGGAGATGAAGAAAGATGAATCTACATTAATGCTTTCTTTTGCCAAAGAATTGCTGTGGGTACATTGAGTAACAATAACTAACATTTGATTGCAATTGATTACAATTGAAAACAATTTATTATAGAAGCTTCCTCTACTTTCTGTAAAGCTCTTTGTCTCTCACAAGTTAATTTGCTTCTTCTTTGACAACATCTAACAAAAGCTTAAGTCCTCTTGTGATAAGTTTAAGGTGAGGTCTTAGCCAACAAACATCTCCTGGAAGCTTTTGAAAATAATTTGAAGTAATCAAATCATCTTTTCTTTTTTGAATCTTCTGTACCACAACCCTTTATAGGATATAATTGAGGCCCCAAATATTGAAAAAGCTATTGCCTCTGAAACATTTTTGGAGCAGTAACCACTCCAAAATTTTTAAAGCTCATGGTGTAAGAGCAAAGGTAGTAAAATTCTCATTTAGAGGAATTAGGTGATAAAATACTCTCAAAATAATAAACAACACACACTGAAAAATTCGAAGTCCTAGCTTCTTGTACTGCAGCAGAGACAATTTTTATTTTTTACATAATATAAGGCCATTAGCCATTCCTAAAGGCAAAAACCTTCTAATGATTATAAACTTACTAGAAGCAAACCCTTTACCAGGATGCAGAGGAAAAAAAAATCCAACCTTCTAAATACACAATAATTCTATATGGAGTAGGCAGACCAGATTGTAATATCTCTACAAGTTCCACAGTCTCATTGACCTTTCATAAATCTTAAATTTAAACTTTATTTTGAACAACACCTGAATAGACCTGAAATAATAATGTTTTGGGTTAAAAATAATTTCTCAGAGGCCAAGAGATGTAAGGCCACCAAAACTTCCCTAGGTAGGGTATGTAAAACAAAAGAAATGCCTCACAAACCACCCTGAGGCTGCTCTGAGCTTTGCATTAACTCAAATGTAAATATTTCTTAGTCTGAACATACTGCCTGAGTCCTGACCAAAAGATTACACCTCCTGCCATGAGGACAGATTCCAGGGGAGCAATTCTGCTGTCTGTCTATGCCTCTAATTTTCGGACAGTCTTTTCTAAAGTGATTTATACTTAAAACATTCTTTATAACCTCGGTGCTGGGAAAGCATTGTTTGTTATGTACTGTAGTCCCCTGCAAAGCAGCAACCATAGCTAGACACTGATAGTCTGAAGGTTTAATTTTTGCACAAAGACAAATATATCTACATAAGTTTGTCTCTGCTTTGTTTGGCCGGATGGCCGAAAAGAGCTGCATTAGTGTTCTTATAAGACAATTGTGTAACAAAAGGAACCCCTGCTTGAGGATCTCTGAAAATTCTACTAGCTGTTTTTAAGTAGTACAAACTCCATGAAACAGTTTTATCAGGAGTTTGTTTGATGCCAAAACAATTCTTACTGAGATCTCCTTTCTAACTTTGGGTGGTTAAATTTTGCTTCTACTACTGTATCCAATAAAGTTTGATTTTAAAAGGGGCAGCAGACCCACACTGACCACAGCTGTTTTTAACTATGATTACTCTTGCAATCATCCTAATTAAAAAATATGGCTGAGTAAAGAATCCTGATCTTGCGATCAAACTGCAAACTGCAGCCAATGGAACACTGGCAATTTTAACCATACTTTTTAAGTTTCTTTTGTTATATTAAGGCATAACTATAACTTTTCAAAAGCAAAACCCAATTTTAAACAATCTATTTCCTTTAAAATGAATACCAAAAGCATTACTGTCACATTGCAAAGTTTGGGTGTCAATTCTTACATATGGATCCATGGCAATGTAACCTTTAATGCCTCATTAAAGAGATATTGTTTTAGATCTTATCTCTTATAAGTCTAGTTTCTAGAATAATAATTACATAAAATATTCTCCCAATTTAGAAGTATCTTTAGAGGTCTGGTTTCCTGGGCTGTTTTATGCCATGTGTTGTTTAAAAATGACTCCAACCCTAAGTTACCAGTTTTAAGCTAACTTTCTGTTACCAATATTACACCTTTTAACAATACCCACTAACTTACAAGCCAATAATCTATAACCAAGACATGCAGATCATATTTATACCTTTAAGACTAGTCAGAAACCAAATGAAGCGGCTACACGCATCTTATATATTTAGACCAATCAAAGAATTTTTACCTTTTCTAACTATAATTTCAAGAGAAAAATCACTTGTCATTTGCTGAACCCAATAATCACAATTGCAGGGATTTTTCTAGGAAAAAATCAACCATTAACTTATTTGCCTTAAAACTAAGTAGCTGCTGACCCCTTCTTAAAAGCAGCTTTTCAGCAGGGTCTCTCCAGCTGTTCTTGACTCCTGGCTAAGGTTTGGGGCAACTTAAAACAGCTCCCGCTGTGCAAACTGAGATAGCATCAAGAGATGGATAACTAGCACATAAAGTTTTAATCATTTTTTCTTTTCAACATGAGACATAAAACAACAGTCATTCAGACAATGAAACAAAAACAGACACAAATTGACACACGGACAGATTGGTGCACCAAGGACAGACAACACAGAATAGGTAGAGAACTTGATATAACCAGAACTAAGGATGTCTCCTGTATGGGCCAGAGAGGAAGCAGGATGTCTCCTGAGTTTCTTCTGTCCCTAGGAGAGCTCTGAAATCCATTTTCCTTCTCTTTTGATCTCTCTCTCTCTCTCTCTCTCATTTGTATTTCTAGCATTCCCCCCCCCCTTTTTTCTTTAAATTTTTTACTCATTTTATTTTATTTTTGCTCTACTCCTCTCACCTGATGCAGTTCTTGACTGTGGACAAATGCCTGTTTAGAAGTTTCCAATCCCATTTTCCACTGTCAACCCCTAGCTGATATTGGCATTGGGCTGACACTTACTTAGTCTAGCCTGTATCCTTCTGCACCTACAGTAACAGTTTTAAAAGGATGAAGTTTAAGGCCAGCGCTAGCATCAATAATGTATGTTCCAGTGCTACCTGTAACCACCAGCAGCCTCAGGTTACTTGGGTTCCCGAAAGGAAAGATGGGGCTAAATGGGTGGGACAGCGAGAGGAGAATGAGACCAAGACAAAATTTCTGATCAAGACCCAATGTTTACTTAGGAGTCTGAGTATATAAAGGGAGGGGACCGATCCTCCTCTGAGCCAGGATCTTGTTGCCTCATCAGCTTCTTGTTGCTTGTCAGGAACTCCTCAGGCAGACAGGCTCAGCAGCTCAGCAGGTGGTGGCGGCTCCTTCTAGGAAGCTGCAGATGTGGCAGGACAACAGACCTCACCTAGGTCAGAAGACTCCACCCTAGGTGGGCTAGCCAGCTAAGGCTGGGCGAGGTCTGAATCAGCCTGCTTCAGGCTGGTGGGAGGGCACATGTTGGTCGTGATGCGATTTTATGTGTAAACACATTGGATAATAAGACTTCACTGAAGAATGCTGAAGTAGGTGTCATAGCAACAAAGGTATTCCAGGACAGGAAGCACAAAGGGGATGAAAACACCACAACAAGCTGGGCAATGGAGATGCTAACTTTACAGTTGTAAATTTAAACCCCAAAGGACTATAAGAAAAAACATAATAAAAAAGAAAGAAAGAAAACATATACTCAGAAACTAAAGAATTCCTTGTCAGATGTGGTGTTTTACCCCTATAATTCCTGTTCTCAGGAGATTGCACATAAGGATTACTAGAGTTTCAGGCTAACCTGGCTTACACAGGAAAACCATATGTATTAAAAATAAAACAAAATGAACAACAACAAAAACATTAAAACAACAACAGACAAAGTAACTTGAAAACAGTAAACTTTAGAATTGACCATTTAAAATCATTATGCAAAGAAAAGTTTTACAGAAGGGGAGAAAATATTAAGGATATATTCATGGTATTTGTATAAAGCAAAGAATTCCAGGAAACAATAGAAAGATACTTTAAAAGTGATTAAAGAAAAATATTTCAACAGTGAAATCTATCTTTATCAAAACTGAATCTCAAAAATGAAAGCAAAATAAAGACTTTTTTCAGACAACACGATCAGACAGAATCTATGGCTGGCAGACTTGAACTATAAAAAAATGCTCAAGGAAGCTCTACACACAGAAGGAAAATAATACCAGATGGAAACAGACCTGTAGAAAAGAATATAAAGTAGGAGAAAGCAGATAGATCTTGGGCTTTCCTTCCCTTTGTTCCTATATAGGATAACTGACTTTTTATAGGACCCAAAACTCATGAATTATGGGGCTTATAAGATGATTTTTCTCTCTAGCTTAAACTTATCAGGACCCACACACAGTGTTGACTATGTTTTCTAGCTTTCAAGTCTCATAATTTTCACATATTTCAAAGCTCTGTTATTAAGCTCAGGGAAATTAATTGTTTTTCTTGAGCTATCATCTTACTCATTAGATAGTTTGTGATCATGCCTATTTATATTTTATTTTGTAAAATATTGGCCTAATTGAGACTCAAGCTATTTTGCTTTCTTGCTCTTATTTTATCATTTGTTTTTCTGGAATTTATTTGTATATTCATAGCTAAAGTTACACTATGTAACAAAGAAAATAATGTGGGATATCAATGAAAGGAGAGGCACTTGGTCTTGTGAAGGCTGGATGTCCCAGTGTAGGCTAATGCCAGGACAGGGAAGCAAGAGTGGGTGGGTTAGTGAGCAGGGGGAGGGAGGATGGGATAGGGGGTTTTCAGAGGGGAATTGAGGAAAGGGGATAAAATTTGAAATGTAAACAAAGAAAATATCTAATTAAAAAAGTGTAAAACATGTCTTTCTTCGTTCTCCATCTGCCTTACTATCTTACTATATCTTATTGTATTTGTGTTATATAGATATCTTTTTTAAGTTTAAATTTTCCTGTCAATTGTTTTCTTGATCTCAGTGTTCTGACTGGGATAAAAGAAAATCTAACATAGTTTGAATTGGCATTTCCCTAAGGATTTTGTACATGAAGACTGTGTTTTGATCAGTTTACCCTTCAATCTCCTTTTCCTGAATCCCACATTCTCGAAATTCATGACCTCTTCTGTAATTATTATTGTTTTATATATAATTTCTTACATCCACTTAATGTTTCTCCAGTGTTCATGTGTTTAGAGCTGATTGTTCAGGATTCCCTGGGGAAGACTGATTCTCCCTCTTTTAGCAGTTATTGACTTCCTTCTTTTAGGTGTTGAACTGGTAAAATTTGTCACACCTGCTATAGAGAATGATTAATATTAACAAATGCATTAAAATTTCTTGTGTGTGTGTATGTGTTTGTGTGTGGTATGTGTGTGTGTGTGTGTGTATGTGTGTGAATGTGTGTGTGTGTGCACGTGCACTTGAGTACATGTTTCAAGAGAGGGCAGAAGTTTTCCTGGAGCTGAAGATACAAGTAGTTGTGAGCTCCTCAGTGTGGGGATTGGAAACTGAACTATGGTCCTCTACAAGAGCAACATGTGCTTTTAACTGCTGAAACATCTCTTCAAACCAAACAACCTTATTTTTATAAAATTTTCTAGATTATTAAGTAAGTTTTGTTGATTTAGAATCTCTAGGAGTTTCTCACATTTTCAGTAACTACAACATGTATTTATAAAGAACACTATCCTACAAAAGCCTTCCCTCTAAGGGGTGTTTGACAAATTCTATCCTAGTTTAATGAGAAATTCTGTCAAAAGGAAACATAAATTAGTTTTTTTCATTTTACATTAGTGAGAGCAAAGCTTTCTTCTGGGTATCTTTGACAAGACAAAGGGGCTGTTAAGAAAAGCTTCTGTAAAAACTTAGAGAGGAAACAGCCATGATACCTGGATCTCAGTAGCTTACCAGAATTAAACCATGCATGCTGGTGTTCCTTTCTTTTGTAAGATGGGTGTGTGAAAGCATGATTAGATTTCAACATGATGTCGGAGTCATCTTTGTGATTAGGTAGAACATACCAGGATGATTTTGTAAAGTAACTTGGTTGGGAAGATGGCTCAAGGGTGAAAGAGCTTGTTGTGCAAGCATGAGCACCAGGGTTCAGATTGGGTATACATGGCAACTGACTTGTAATTCTGTCCTCTAAAACCAGAGAGAGGAAATCTTCAGAGCAAGCTGGCTAGCAAGACTAGCCTATTAGCAAGCTCTGTGTTTGATTGACAGATCATGCCATAATAAGGTAGAGAATAATAGAGGATAATTCTGCATATCATCTTACAGTATTCACAGAGGTGCATGCAGCTGCATGTGTAAACACATATACTCAGATAGTGATACAGAGACAGAGAGAGAGAGAGAGAGACAGAGACAGAGACAGAGACAGAGACAGAGAGAGACACACACAGAGAAATGTCTATTCATGCAAAATATGCATATAAACGGACACATTTTATACACACTAAAACTTCTTAAAGAAAAAAGTCCACAATGGTTCAAGGTCTAGTGTAGCGTTAAATTTTTCAAAACCTACTTTAAGTATAGTTCTTTAATGCCTCAACCTCCCTTTTTAGCTCTCCTAGCAGACATAGGGGAAAAGAAAGTTTAAAAGGAAATGTGGGATGTGGATCTGTTTAGAAGTAGTTCTTTGGTACAATTACAATCTCTGTTGTCATGGTATCAGCAGTCCAGTCTGAAATACCAACAGGAATCAGCAGGGGCAGTTCTGGCCAGTTAGCACAAATCTATAGAAGTGGCATACCACCGGAAGTTCTTTGATGTTTTTTCTTTCTACAAAGTCACAAGCGAAGATCAGCAAAGAAAGCAAGGCAAACCAATGAAAGAGTGTCAGCAGCGAAGGCCAGTGTCGGTAAAGCCTGAAGAAGACCGGCAAAGATTTGCAAGGTGAACCAATGCAAGAGTTTCATCTGTCTACTGTTTCATTATACTTACATTCTCTCCAAACATCATGTGTATTCTCAATCATCTGCACGAGCAAAGCATCACATGCCCTTTCACCAGGTAGCTTCCAGAAAAACACCACATGTGTGTTCATAGCAAAACATCCTCTTACATGTCTGCCTCAGCCAAATATCCTCTCATAAGAGAGTTTTCAGAAAAATATCACATGGCATAGCTAAGTCTCTCATGAAACCTGATTATTCCATCTCATAGGAGTCATGCACTGAGGGGAACCATCGGTAAATAGATATTAGTTTTTCCTTCCTAGTCCCAGCTCCCAGGAAGATGAATCTGAGACTAATTACTTATTATTAATTGCCTTGGCCATTGCTAGTGGGATTGCAAGCTGGTACAACCATTCTGGAAATCAGTTTGGTGGTTCCTCCGGATATTGGACATAGTACTACCAGAGGACCCAGCTATACCACTCCTGGGCATATACCCAGAAGATGCTCCAACATGTAATAAGAACACATGCTCCACCAAGTTCATAGTAGCCTTATTTATAATAACCAGAATCTGGAAAGAACTCAGATGCCCCTCAACAGAGGAACAGATACAGAAAATGTGGTACATTTAAACAATGGAGTACTACTCAGGTATTAAAAATAATGAATTTATGAAATTCTTAGGGAAATGGATGGATCTGGAGAATATCATCCTGAGTGATAACCTAGTCATTAAAACTCTTCTATGTCTACTATGCGGTTACCCCTTCTTTAGACCCAACCCACTTCTTTTCTGTCTCCTCAGTTCATCTTCTGTCTTGTCTCTCGCAGCTCTTTTCATTTCTTTCTTTTATTTGTTACTATTTCTCAGAATCCTCTGTCTTTCTACTGATGTTCCACCTTCTATTTCCTGAGCCTGCCCATTGGCCATCAGTTTTTGTTTTTGTTTTTTTGTTTTCTTGTTGAGAGGTGATGTTTGTAAGAGATTCTCTCTGCATCCTAGATCTAAAATGCTGATTCTAATCAGTATGACAATATTTTGGAACATAATTGGTTTTCCCTTCTATATGTGTGTTTAGAGTGTGTGCCTATTATATATGCATGTATTATTATGTATTATTTTATTTTATTTTTCAATATTGTGGTTTAAAGAATAGTATATTCACTAGAATTTTAGCTCTGGAAAGATAAGAAGAATGTTTTGAATATTGAGTTTCAGACTTTTATTCCTATTCAAGCAACCCTGAAATGACTATTGGTTATCAATCAAAATAAAGAGATATATGGAGAAATATGAGTTTATGTTACTGGTTTCCTGATGATATCATCATGGTAGGAAACTGTGATATATAAGAAGATGAAATTATTTTCATGATTATAACATGTTAATTGGTAAAATAATTGAATAAAACAGAAAATTTGTAATAATTATGATGATTAAGTGTGCATTTTGTCTGAGATATTGGTTAAATTCCTTCAGTGTTTATCAGCAAGTCTCATGTCCATCATTAATTTAGTTTTATTTTATGACTAAAATGTTTTATAAAATTGTATAGTTCAAAATGTTTTTGTAGGAAATTTTAACAGGTAAATGAGTGTTTTCAATAATTGAATATGGCATTAACAGCAATCATTTCATTCTTTTTATAAAAAGAATTTTTACTCGTACTATAGTACAAGTAAAACCACATTGTTTCTAGTATACTGTTTGAAAAGTTCATCAACCATTTGTCAGATGGTGACTGCAATGTGGCCCTTCATCAGAAGTCTCAGGATTATTAACTACAGGCTCATTATTTAATTATGAAAGACAACAGCTCAACTTTAAGAAACATAACGAACTTTTCATTATATAATATGATATCATAAAATTCTTTGGGATGTATGTATGTATGTTTCAGCCTTGTTTATTTATTCAGCTTTGTAAAGAGACATCAAGTAATACAATAAACTTGACTTACATTTTAAAAATAATCTTCAACAATTCTATGTCAACTTACTTTTCCTTTTAGATGATGTTTTGTTTTGGACACACAGATTTTTAAATTTGTTTTGTTTACAAGTAGTTAACAAGTTACAAGTAGTTAAGAATAATTTTTTTTTGTTTTGTTTTGTTTTTCGAGACAGGGTTTCTCTGTATAGCCCTGGCTGTCCTGGAGCTCACTCTGTAGACCAAGCTGGCCTCGAACTCAGAAATCCACCTGCCTCTGCCTCCCAAATGCTGGGATTAAAGGCGTGCGCCACCACACCTGGCTTAAGAATAATTTTAAAATCACTTTGTTGTGTAAAAATTTCTTCTTAGAGAGGTTAACTTGCCCATAGAGCCATAAGTGCTAGGAAAGGGGGTACTCAACTCAGACAGACCCTCTTTCTGGATCTACTTTCTTCTTTTTCTGACTGTGTCGTAAGCCCAGAACGCACACAGTGTACAAATAATATAAGAGCTGTGAAAGGAACAAGTTATTCAGTTCCTCTTGGAGTGCTACAGTTGGCTGAGAACTAGAGTTTAAGAACCCACATTCCAGCACTCACAAGGCACAAGCACTAGGATGAAGAGAACATTGGAATTTGTTTTAGGGAAGGAAGTGTCATAGGTATTAGTTTTCAAATGAGGGGTTGAGGATTGGGAGTTTCTGAGATGACCATTTAATGTATGAACCACTTAACATGAAGTAGACCTGACTGCTAGGTTCTTCCAGGATCCCTCAGTTCCTACCTCTTGCAAGGTATGGGTAGCACTGTCCAGCCAGGGGCTGGGATGCCCTTCCCCAAGGTGCTCTTCTCTATACAATCCAGACATTTTACTTACCTGCCCTCATTGTACTTTTGGCCTCCTGCCTGCTACAACTTGTTCCTTTCTAAGCATACCACCACCACCAAGACATCTCACATGGCTCAGGGTCATGACCACTCTGTACTGTTCCAGACGTATCTACCTCTGGGTATCTTTCCTATTTTAGCTACAATAAACCTTTTTCTCTACCATGTCCAGCAGCCAGGTCCTTTCCTTTCCTTTCCTTTCCTTTCCTTTCCTTTCCTTTCCTTTCCTTTCCTTTCCTTTCCTTTCCTTTCCTTTCCTTTCCTTCCCTTCCCTTCCCTTTCTCTCTCTCTCTCTTCCTTTCTTTCTTTCTTTCTTTCTTTCTTTCTTTCTTTCTTTCTTTCTTTCTTTCTTTCTTTCTTCAAAAGGAAGAAAGAGCTTTTGACCTGGAGAATATAGGTACTGAAGGATCACACTGGAGTTATGCCAGCAGTCATTACTCTAAGGAGGAATTTACATTTGTAGAGTAAAACTAAAACTAGTAAGTGAAAGCCAGGCCCATCTAGCTTCAGTCTGAATTGTCTAACACCAATGTTTAAAAATATTCCGAGATTCTGGATGGTGGTAAGTCAGTTGAGCAGCACTGAAAGTGTTGAAGCAGAAGATAGTTGATCTCCTAACTGGCTATCAACATAGAAATGTTCAGCTAATTTTAAAGGCTTCTTTCTGTATGTGGAGTCCCACATTTTATAGAAACTGTGATACATTTAGTGAGTGGATGCATTGCTTAAAATGTATGTTTAGGGGACAACTGCAATATGAAGCTAAATTAAAATAGAAGCTCACAATCAACCAAGCAAGAACAAAACAACAGCACCTGCAAGACAAAGCATCCTGACAGTTGTAGGTGAGAAGAAAAGTAACAGAATTTATGTCTTGCTCCAACCACTGTTCCCAACACTCGCCAAACAATAACAATTTAGTCTTGGATAAAGATATCTGGTGTGTACGTCCAACTTTTTCAAGGGAGCTGACTGTTCAGTTTTCACCCACATTCAGTGTGAGATTTTTGAGCCTTGGCAAAGGAATAAGTAAAGGGAGATTTCACTCTAGGGAAAGTGTATGTTCCTGGCTGTGAAGGAAGTAATTCTGCAGACAGATAGCTCATTCTTTCCATCCTACACATTCAGAAGGTCTTCCAGGAGGAGTTTCTAGGAGGTCAAGTCCCATGTGGTCTCTGCAAACAGATGCTGGATCCTTGGTGAAAGACTGGGCTTGTATCTGCAGCACCCTTTGCAAATGAGAATTATCCGACCCAAAGCCCGACTCGTTGGTTTTTAATCATCTAGTGCGTAATTGCATAATTGCTATTTGTCTAAAAAGCATCTTGAAGACCTTTTGTGTATGTATGTGTTTTATATCCTTGCTACAAGTATTGTCTTGGATCCATGACAACATCCACATCAGCAGGGACATGTTTTAAATGAAGATACTTGGGCTTTGTTCCAGGACTTGGAAGAAGACCTGGCAGAATAGCAAAAATTTTTAGACGAGACTTTCTCAACATTGAAGTTGAGAAGCACATATCTGCCTTTCTGTTCATAAGTATGTTTATATTTTGGCCTTATGGCAAACTGTGTGGCAATCAGGCAGGGGCAGTGATTCAGTCTGGAAAAAGAGGAGATACCATTTGAAAGGTAAATAAAGAAAATATCTAATAAAAAAATAAGAATCTGAATCTATACCCTAGGATTTGAAGATGAGAATAGGAGTGGGTCAGAGAAAGCAAGCAGGAGCTCTAATATGTGGTACCATATTAGACCACAGCAACCTGCTTCAGTATAGAAGAGCAAGGTCTACTCTCTTCCTCTACTATTGAAGCCTGGTAGCAGATGGAACTTGCAGATTACCTTCACACTATTTGTTTGGTTAACATACAGGAGGTAGGAATGTGCTCAGCACTATATTCAAAAGTTCATCTCTGTTGTAAATAATAAGATGCCTCTTCACCATATATGAATGATATCCCATAGTTCACAGATAGTATATTCCCTTCTATTCTGACCATGAGAAACATAGTCATGAAAGTTCCCCCAGAGGAGCCTGGGTTCTGGCTCTTGTCTTCTATACTAATTTTAAGTGAATATTCTTAATTCTTTGGAGCCTCAGGTACCTGATCAGTAAAATTAGGAATATTCATCATTACTGCCCACCAGCCTTCCCAGTAGTTATCTCTGTCTATATCTTTATACAAAGTCCACATAAAGTCCTATTTTGAGATACTTAAATGAAGTAAAGTGTTACAGTTTGGACCTTAAATTGTTCTAAAAAGCTCCATGTGTTGAGGTCTTGTTTCCTAGCTTATGAAAGGCTGAGTATTGCTTGACTTTAGGAGTCAAGGCCTAGTTGCAGGAAGTAGATCATCAGAAGTCTGAATCATGATGGATATAGGCAAGCTATTTCCTTTAATAGTGGTTCATATATGTTCTATGATGTATATATTTGCTGTAGGCCCAGAAGCCACTGGGCAAAGTGACCCAGGCTGAAGACTCAGAGATGACTCAACAACTCCTTTCAAGTTCTTCACTTCAGATATCTTGTATGCATGGTGAAAAACTAGATGACATGACTTGAGCAGTACTAGTGAAAACATTTAGGGACCAGAGAATATAGCTTAAGAGGTTGCAGATGAATTATCTATGAGAGTTCTAATATCAATGATGAATGGGAACCAAGATAGTTCTATTAGTAACTGCTACTACTGGGTGTGGAGAGCTGCAAGGTGCTGCACTTTAAAGATGGCGCAGGCTCCTGCCTTCCGCTAGCCCGACAGCGAGCGCTCTCAATGACAAGCAAGTCCTTAATTGGCTGTGCTTGTCAGTCGCACCTGCTTTCGTATAAGAGCGGCCTATCTGCTGCACCTACGTGGCTCCCAGGGGTTGGTGGGCAGGAGTACTTAAGCCTGCGCGGGCTTTTCCCCAGGGTCAGAAGTCAGAAGTCTTTCAAGGATCCAGAGTAAAGCTGCAGGGAGAAGAGCTAAAAGAGTAGCGTCTTTTTTGCTGGTCGGGAGAGACGCGTCAACTGGGAAAAGTTTGTATCATTTTAAATAAAGTATTAGAACAAAACTTTGAGATCTGAATTTGAATCTTAGTCTGACAATACTGAAGTAGCCTAACACAAATTTAAATCTGAAATTCATTTTCTCATTATGTAAATTGAGAATTATGATGAGGTTCTTTTAAGAATAGGATGACATAATAGGATCTAAACAACTATCACATGGACAGACCACCTACTAGTGCTGATTTCCCAATTTCTACACATGTCTACTATTAAGGGATAACATTTTAAGAACAAAAATCTAAGCTATGCCAGTAAAAAGCCCTCACATCATCACTGGGCTAGCCAATGATTCAAAGACCAGAACTGCAGAAAAGAATCTCGACAGATTCTGTCCCCACTCCCTATTTCAGGAGCACTACTTAGGTCTTTCTATATACTTCCATTGATGAGCACAGACATGGAAACCTGGCCACACACCATGGATACTTCATTTTCCTTCTCCCACCATCTCCCAAGAGGGCAGGAGTGGGTGCCAAATGATGGTGTCTTTGTGTTTCTCCTAGCAGCTGTTGTTTATGTATGACATCTTGTGGTTTTTAACACCTGGTTCTATATATAACCATGAAGGCTTCATCTTACTCTCTGACCTTACTCTCATTGGAACTCTCCAGAAAAATGATACCTCTGGGATCGGTATGAAGTATCCCCAGAGCTGATCATTCATTTTTTGCAGTTATTGCCAGGAATATTGCTCCAAGCAGCAGACTTTGGATGACACCTGTGATCATCATTCTCTGGTCTCTGGTCACTGGGTATACATGGTGAATTGATTAAAAGAAGCATGTTCCAAATTTGTGGGTAATGAAGCAATGACAATTCAATGTCTTGTTTGCTTTACTTCTCTGTTTTAAGAGAAAAATAAAATAAAATAAAGTAAAATAAAAACCATTTATATTCAGCTCTAATACAAAGACATGCTGACAGAAATCCTACCAATAAATGGTGTTTTGGATCTGCTGTCTCTTTCCTTAAATACCAGTCAGTGACATATAGCTATGTTATCCACATTTAGTGGTAGGATCCTTGGAGATCTTTAAAATCTTTAAGATTTCTAAAAGTATTCTGTAGACAGAGGTGGGAAAAGATTAAATCATATAAAACATGCAACTCGGACAAAGAACTATACTTGACCCTTAGATGAAAAGGTATGTTGGTAGAATAGGTTATTTTAACCTATTTGAGAGATAAGAAAGCATGATCAGCAAATACGTCTTGTCTGGTTGACTACAATACTTTTTAGTGGTGACAAGGATGCTTCTGAACATTAGTGATATACTATGTGGAAGAGAGTATACCAGAGTTTAGGACCACAAACCAGTCTCTCCTAAGCCTTGCTGTGTATTCTTGCTTCATTATAATCAGACACCTTCACTGTTGTGATTTTATCAGACCTGCTAACCTATCTGTTGATTTCTAGTTTCTAGTTTCTCTGTCTCTCAGTTTCTTCCCTGTTACAATGAAAGTAGAGGAGGGAGGCAGCATTGTAGTTGAGTGAGTAAAGGTGCCTGTCCCCAAGTCTGAGGACCTGAATTCCCTTCTCAAACCTGTGTACATGGAGAGAAACAGTACATGTTTCCCTATGTTCTTAAGAACTCCAAACCATAAAATTAAAATGGGTAATTTTAAATTATCACTCTTGATCAGCCTAATAAATGCCAGAGCAAGCACTTGACAGAGACTCAGTATCCAATTCTAGAGTCAGGGTCACTGTAATGTGCACAGCAATAGAAATGTGCTCATTTCCACTCTCTTGGTTTGTATTTCTGTGGTGGACTTCTGGGTGTTAAGAAGAGAGAAGAATTCACTCAAGGCTGGGTCTGCATCCCAAAATGTTGACATCCCGGTGTGTTCCGCTCCCTGTGAACTGGGAATCATAATTGCATTTCAAACTCTAAGCTTAAGAACAATGAGTGCTGAGCATTCTCCAGGCAACTGCAGCACAAAGCCAAAACCCTGATCATCAGAGTGCAGCCAGGAGGGTTCATTTTTCATAAGCACCCTTCACAGGATTCCCATGGGAGAGAATTCTCAGGAGGAGAATTTGGACTCTTCCTTTGAAACACATGTGAATCATGGAGTTCTCCAAGACTAAGTAGTCTATAACATTCTAGAGAATGTGAAAAACATAAAATTGGAACTGGATAACATCAGGAGAGATTTAAATTTCAGACAGCTTTGTTTATCTTTCAGAGCACCCTACTTGTTCATAAAGTAGGTTGGGATTCTTTGTACTAATCATAAATAAAACCCAGCAGAGTTCCAGTGGGCCTTCCTGGACGTGGTCAGTTCCATCATTCCATCCTCCATCCTCCTGATCCTTCTTGTCCTTCCCATACCCAGGTGTCTGTCTGATGATGACTTTTCTTTTTACTGTCTTCTATAATGTTTGAGTAAAGAAGCCAAAAATGGGACCGTGGAGTTAACTCTTACTACAGCCTAACACTTAAGACTCAGTGTATGTTAGGGCTAGGAAATTGCCACCAAATGAAGGACCCTGCTTCTTGTTACAGTTCTTAGTAAACTGGATTATGGGGTGGCTGATTTTTTTTAATCAATCCACTGAAAGTCCTAATCAAGGACTGTCTTTTGAACCTCAGATTCTACATATGTCTCATGTAAGAGAAGCCTCAGAGAAGCTAATCAGCTTTGGAATTCTGAGACTGTTCAGTTCAGTGGAGGCAGCACAGATGTCTAATAATCCAGTCAGAACAAATTTTATTCTCCTGAGAACTCTTAACAACCAGGGTCAATGTATCCCCTTTGGGAAGTGGTCACACACTGTCTGTAATGGCACTGGGACAACAATGCCCTTATCCTGGGAATACTGCTGTATCCGTCACTCTCACACTTAGTGAATAGTTTAACAACTCCACTGTGAGCTACATGTGCAACTTGAAATTTTCAAGTTCATTTGCTTATGAATATGCTGCACAAAACAATATTAAATGAGTCTTAATTGAATATGAGTTCTTTAAACTCTGCTGTACCCTTTACTCACTATATACATAAGACCACGAGTAAGATAACCCAGTTATCTCTGGCCTGAGCCAGATGTCCAAGAGCAGCTGTGGCTATGACTCTAGTGCTGTAAATTCTGGAGCACTTCTCTTCAAGATGCTGCCATCAAAGGACACATAATTTGTGTTTAAATCCTGCCTCTTCAGCTTCTCTACACCTTTATTCTACATATGTGAGAATCGGATTATTAAGGATCCCAATAATCAGTATAGGGTATGTATTGTAATTGTTAAATAGATTCAGACTTTTTTTAAAAAATGTATTTCTTTAAGTGTTGAACAAGACAGTGTACAAAAGTCACCACAGCAGTGCGTAGTACAGAATGTCTACTCAGAAAAAAATACCACCATTAAAACTGAATCTCAAAGATAAAAGAAAAAAAAAAGCCTTGGGTCTATTGACCAGATATTTCCACATTCATACCCATTCTCTGGTGTTGCCCGTTTTATTCTTCTTTCTTTGAACCTAATTCTTCTCTCTGAAGCTCACTGTAATTCCTTACAATTCTGTGCTGTCAGGCTCCCATATATTGCATGAGCATGGCAGTACACTCTCTTATTTACTAAGAATCCAAGTCATAAGTAGATATAGGGCAAGTGTATGGTGGGTCAGTAGAAATAAATAAACCCATTTATTTGGAGTACTAGAGATTGAGAATTCTAATTATTCCTGGAAAAAATTATTTTTGCTTGGCTTTTTTTGGTCTGAGCTAAATAGAATAGAAAAATGTTCTTAGAAATAAAAAGTTGTCGCCGTCCTTCTGTCCAGCGGAAATAAGGAGGCAACAACGAGCTCTTCTCCAAGCAGTTTATTCAGGAACCTTGTACTACAAAATCATTTGTTCATCTTTTCTTCTTTCTTAGCTAGTTTCTCTTATATTCTTCTATATCTTCTTCTTACATCTTATTAGTTACATCTTACTTCTTACATCTTACTTATTCTATCTTACTACTTACATCTTACTTCTTTCTTCTTACTTACTCCTATTTCCTACTTACTCCTATTCCCTACATCTTACTTACTCCTATTCTTACATATATCTTACTTCTGTTCCCTACATCTTACTTCTATCTCTACATCTTACTTCTATTCCCTCCAGCCCCCAACCCTTGTGGGTTAAATACTTTCCCTGGTCCCAATCAGCATCGGCTATGTGGCAAAACATAATAGGCTACAAGAAATCATGCCAGCTTGCATCATAAACTGGAGGCACCCAGCCTTTCCAAATAAAGGCTTGTTTATCACAATGGTCTCTGCTCTGGCCGGAAACCAGGTGTTCAATATATATATAGGGTGGCAGCTGCGGCTCCCCACAAAAAGTAGTTTTCACTTTGTTTTCTCTCAAATATTTGTTGAGCTGATTGAAATTTCCTAAGATATTAAAGGGAAAATTGGCTACAAAAGAGTGGTGTCCCTAAGGAGCAAGTGGAGGAGAGAGCTAGGCCACGGCAGTTTTCTTTTTAAAGGCACGGAAATGCATACAACCAGCATGCCTTAGTGAAGATAATTGGCTCATCTCTCCAGGAGGGTCAAGCCATGTAGGATACTAGATATTGATGAAGAATGCATAGTTATCACTAGGGTTATATTCAGAAAAAAAAATAAAGGAGGCAATCACTAGTGACAGATTGAGACAGGGAATGGTAAGACCTGGGCTCGAACATTACACAAACCCCTTCTGCACTTGGAGTATGCACTGGTAGCAAGTGGCTCTCCCTGGTTCTTGCTTTCTGGGCTGATTATTCATTCCTTAACTATGAGAAATAGGATGGAGCCAATTTTGGGGTCAGAATTGCTGAGGTTAGGGCAATCAATTTTGGGTATGGTATAGGAGATATTAAATTTTGTTCATGTTTGCTTTCCATTCTACCTGTCCAAAACTTCTACTCTCATCTTTTTAGCCTTTTAGTACCGCTAAAGCAAAAATGATGAATGGATGCATCAATCAAGGTCCTACTGACTGGCACTGAGGTCTGAATGACTGTACAGTCATTCAGGGGCACAGTGACAAATATAACTGTGTCAGAAAAGTTGAAAAAAAAGTAAGATTGCAAGCCAGTATTGTAAACACAGTAGAAGGACATAGCACAGTATTTTCTGACAATACAGAGTGAGAATAATTAATCACTGTTTGATTTCACAGAAATATGGAAAAGAAAATTCTTGTGATTGTCCTTTTTTTGACCAGGAAGTGAAAGAATCTCTCTGAGCATGCTCTAGTTCTGTAACATGAGAAGGATTGAAGTCATTATTTCTGTTGATAAAGTTGTCAGATACCACAGGAAGAGATGGCTAGACAGAAAGACAGTTGTGTTAGCTGATGAATGTAAACAGCTTGGTATAGTGGTGCCGACTGGGTACCTCGTGTTGTTGTTGATGAGTCTTTAAATATATTGGCCTACACATTTTTTTTGAGACAGGTTTTCTCTGTACAGACCTGCCTGTCCTAGAACTCACTCTGTAGACCAGGCTAGTCTCAAACGCAGAAATCTGACTGCCTCTGACTCGCAAGTGCTGGTATTAAAGCTATGCACCACCACTGCCTGGCTGGCCTACACATTTTATATGATAGAATAGACTGGGATTTTTGTTACATACAGACATAAATAACTCAGAGAATAAAAGTTCATATATTGCATGCATGCATTCATACATACATACTACATACAGTTGAAATTATATTTAAATCAGGGTTTTTTTCAATTCAGTTCAAAACTGAATGGGAGACAGAGGGATCTTGTTCTGTCAATATAAAGCCATATTAATGATTATTTAAGCATTAGTATTGATTCTAGAACAACTGAGTATGGGCTGGAGAGATGGTAATTAAGAGCACCCGTTGTTGCACAGAATACCTGGGCTCTATTCCAAGTACCTACATCGATGCTTTCAGCTATCCTTAACTCTAATTCCAAGGGAACTAATGTCCTCTGCTAACTTCTACAAGTACCAGGCATATAAAGGGAACACAACCATAAGTGCAAATGATATACTTACACATATGAGGAGGAAGAGGAAAAGGAGGAAGAAAAATATCAGGTATTGTGGTACACACCTGTGATCTCAGCATTTGGGAGATGAATGTCCGAGGAAGGAGGCAGAGCTATAGTGCGCTTTAAAGTCAATATTGGATACAATGAAACCTTGTTTCAAACAAGAAAAAACTAAGTGAATGCTTGGGTAGACCAATGAACCGAAATAACTAGAGGAAACTAACATGTATAATAGTCCTCAATAAAGAGTAGGGTATGTATCACATTGTGTTGGAAATATTTTTTATAAGAGAAACAAAAATCAACATATTTCTCTTAAGCATAAGCCTATACCAAAGTACAATTCAAATGGTTTTTAACTTGAAATATTAAATTAAAAACCCACAATATATATTATCTTTGGTTGGAGCGATGACTTCTCTTTTCTTGTGTGTCACAGCCTCATATCTTAAGTACAGTCTGATTCTTTCTGGTCTCTACCTATCTCTCTTCATTCAGACCCCCCTCTGCCTTCTTTTAGTGCTCTTCTTGCAGGTTCCTTGAATGTGCTCTCCTTGTCCTGCCAATGGAATTCACTGTTCTGTCTGCATAGCCTGTTTTTCCTCTTCATACCACATCCCATGTTTCCAAAACTTTTGTCTGACTTCTTGAGACAACAGAGCCATCATTTTAATTTACCTGACATCATTTTTAGTGTCTTTGTACAGAATGCTGAACTTTTCTTTCAGAATCATATCCATGTGTCTTGATAGTGAGAGTGTTTCTTCATTATGTGTTAGGGTTAGGGTTAGGGTTAGGGTTAGGGTTAGGGTTAGGGTTAGGGTTAGGGTTAGGGTTAGGGTTAGGGTTAGGGTTAAGGTTAGGGGTTAGGGTTAGGGTTAGGGTTAGGGTTAGGGTTAGGGTTAGGGTTAGGGTTAGGGTTAGGGTTAGGGTATATACACACACATATACAAAATCCACATCTAACTGGCCTTTGAGTATTAGTATCTGCTTGACTACTGCTGGACACATACTGATCACTCAAAAACTGCAAGGTCATGTAAATTAAAGGGAAGACAAAATGAAAGAAAATAAAAAATGATTTGAAACAACAGCAATGATCAAAGCTCTGACACATTAATAAATCATTACAGAAGATAAAGTGATTTCAAAATGATTAAATAAAAATGTTTCTTCGAGGCCAGTCTGGTCTATAGCGTTAGTTCCAGGACAGCCACGGCTGTACAAAGAAACCCTAACTTGTAAAACCAAAAAAAAAAAAAGTTTCTACGTCTTTCTGTGTTCATTGAAAGAGAACAGGAACAAAACAAAACAAAAAAAAATGTTCTTCATGGGAAAATCCATCATTATAAGAATGGTAAATGATCCACAGAAAAGAAAGAAGTTAGAGTTCAGTGCTAAGAACTGTGATACCAGTGGGAAGCAGTAGGATTCACCCCATAAACTTTATAAACATAGACTGGTCCTGGAGGTTCTCATCAAAAAGGAAAAGATGGAGAAATTGATTGGTCAATTATCTCTGTCCCAGTCTTTATAACAACTGTTAGATGTACACATGTCTCTCCATACTCAGAATAAGCCTATGGTTGAATCAGGCCCAGGAAGTGAGAGAAAATAGCAGACTTAGCCAAAGGCAGGGAAGGGAAGCTGTATGCAGGTTTTCCTGGATGGTTCTTCATCCTAGGGATTGCTGTCCAAGCTAATGAATGTCTAATTCCCTATAATAAAGTTACAAAATCAGAATTGAGCTTTCTCCGAACCCAAAATAGAAGTATCAATTGACCCAGCTGTGTCAATCTTGGAACTGATTCTCATATATCCAAAGGGCTCAAAGTTAACTTACCCAAAGTGTATTCCAAACTCTGTTTAATAGCTGCACTCTTCTCAGTAGCTAGGAAATTAGAATTATGACATATGCAAGGAAATGTATGGAGCTGAGTGTAGTAGTTAACCAAACTAACTTTGATGCATAAAGACAATGATTATGTTTTCTTTCATATGTATATAGCATATATTCATGCATACGGAAGTATAGGGCATAAAACAATAAAGAGCCACATGAAAGAGCAAGAAAGATTGAGGTAGAAGTTAATGGAAAGCATGTGACCTAAAAGCAGAAAAGAGTCTAGCACAGGGTGTAAGGAGACACCCTTAAGGGGTGGAAGGGAAGAAGGAGAGGTCAGCGAGATGGCCCAACCAAAACAGTGCATGAAAATGCCATAATCAAACCCGTTTCTTTGCATGCTGGATTTTTTTTTTTAAAAAAACTGAAAGACAGAGTAAGAGAAAGAGTGTGCAGGTGTGAGGGAATAAGCTTATTTCATTCTCTCATGCTAACTTCAACAATGACATTTATTTAAGGGTTTCATCCTTTGGATGGATCTGGGACTCTCATGGGGCAGACTTCTCCTTCATCTTTGTTGATGTATACAAAGGTTAATGAGAATCATGGGTACCTGAATCTTCTTCTGAATCACTCTGAGGGTTAGAGTGGAGTCTTTCTTAGTCTCTTAATAAGTTTTAAATTCAACAGTATGTTGGGATCAGCTGGGCGGTGGTGGCGCAAGGCCCGGCGGTGGTGGCGCACGCCTTTAATCCTAGCCCTTGGGAGGCAGAGGCAGGTGGATTTCTGAGTTCGAGGCCAGTCTGGTCTACAGAGTGAGTTCCAGGACAGCCAGAGCTACACAGAGAAACCCTGTCTCGAAAAAACAAACAAACAAACAAACAAACAAACAAAAAAAAACAAAGAAACCCAGTATGTTTGGATCAAAAGGCAAATTAGAAATCTGAAGAGAATCTTCTGAGAGAAGTTTGTTTTCTTCGATGTAACTGAGTTCCTAAAGTTTTTTTCTGACCATATTCAGTGCTAGAAGAGTAAATTGAATGAGGGCCTCAAATTCATAAGACAATAGTGGGAGTTATGGTTGCCAGTCGTCATTGTTTTTCATCTTTAGATACTCTCTATCATTGGGCATAAATAAATTGCTTCCTTGCCTCTGTGACAAGGATTCTGTCTGTTATTCAGTCTCTCCACCAATTCCTCCTTGCTCCTTCTGTTTTTACCACACTTGAAGTGACCTTGAATGTTGCTAAGTAGTAATTTTCCATTGATCAATTCATCAGCATGGTAAATTTGGCTGGCAAAGGGATCAAGTAGAGTCTGAAAATATTTTGCAGACTCAGAAGATACCAGTGTCTTGTTCGGTCTCTTTTGGTCATATAGATGAGGACTTTTCCAACTTTCATGTCTTAAGTGGCCTTGGGTCTTCACTTCTATTAGGTCTGTTTATTTAAGGTTAAAGTAAGATGACAGTAGTCATGACAGTGGGCATCATATTGAACAAAGATTTCTAGGGCCCTTTCTGTGCCACTGAATATCTCTTCATTTGTCTTAGTCCAAGAATGCTTCTCTGAACTTTTGCTTCACATACTAGCCAGCTGCCACTAGCATAGGCTTCAAAGTCAGAGACCCAAATTCAAGTACCTGCTGGTAGCAAAAACAATCCTTGAAAAAATGATTTGAGTTTCAACTTAACCATGAGTGAAATAACAGGGTTTAGTGTTTGGCTTGAGAATTATTGTGTTATAGGATAATGATGTTAATCTTGTTAGTGCCCACCCATGTTGACAATTAACATTAGCTACACTTTAGAGTAGCCAGGGGAGGTTTAAAAAAATACCCCAATTCTTAGGTCACCCCAAGTTAATCAAGTATCTCTCTTGTTTGGAGAAAAAGGGGTAATAATTTTTTAGACTCTTCCCTAGTAATTTAACTTGTGATCAATGCTGATATCTACTGTTAAATATTTTTGTTTGCCTCTGCTAAACATATTTCCCTTATTTCAATGTTATGTTAATGAACCACCCAATGGCTCAGTTAGAAACATGATGGATTATCATGTTGGTAAAGAATGTCAGAGCTATAGACTATATAATACAGCTTTTATGAGTTAATTGATCTCATTGTATTCAATACATAGGTGACATAATAAAAGGAGTTATGCTGTCATTAATTGAAATAAAGAGCACAATGCAATGGCTTATTATGTAATGTTTCCTATAACTAATGACAGGTAACAGTTTTAGGCAAGAACTTTCATTAATGCAAACATTTTAAAATCAAGTTTCACATCTCTATAAGTCATGCATCTTGATTAAAATATTAATAATATTTTTCTTCTTATACATTGATTAAAGTGTTAATAATGGAAAAGATAATAAAAACCATATTTTCAGTCATCTCTGCTTGTCTTTGTTTGTATATAAGAAAAATGTATTATGTAGTAGTTTTTAGTTACTACTGAACTCTATGGATTGAAATAAACTGTTGAGTGCCACCTATTAGCTTTTATGTGCCCCCATTACATTGTTACTGGTGTACATGTATCTTACATACATCATTACTGTTGCAAATGTAACCCAGAGAAATATTAATTTGCCTAGTGGGACAACATATTCCCCATTGGACTGGGAATACATCCCAACCTCCAGAAACACAGCCATTTTTTTTTCTGTTAGCAATTTTTTTCTATCCATTTACACATCTGATAACCAGGAAATATTAATGGTGAATTTTATAGTTTTGTAATTAGAAGGCAGTACATCAATCTCTATGCTTAAAGCATTTTCAGAGTGGCTGTCAGATTACTTGATCTGTAAGATCACCTTTCTCTTATACTTGCAGGCTATACACTGTGTTCATCCTAAAGGATAGCTATATTGTTAATATCTGGCCTGTGGTTGGAAGGAAATAGTCAAATCACTGTCTGCATGTATCCAGGATTAGAACTTTAAGTCCCAGAGAATATTTGATACAAACTCAGATTAATAAAAATTGATTTTATAATGTGCTTGCAAGGTTGATGGCTATAACAAAGCAAGTCAATTTCCCATAATTTTTGTAGTTTGTCAGATAATTCATTCATAATTGTGTGCCAATACCAACCTTTGGAAGAAAATGGCCTGGGGTGGATTTCTGTATGTATGATTTGTGCCCTGAGACCTGCCTGTGAACAGAGGCTGGGCTACCATTATATTGAACAACATGGACACACAGTCTTGAGCTCTAGTGTAGCAGAGGCTCCCTTTGGAAAAGGTGTGTGAAGGAACCAGCAAGGCCAGACACTGGAGCAAGAACAGAGGAGACTTAATCTTGGCAAAAGCAATTGAACTCATTTGGGACCAAATAATGGGAAACTCAGATGTTAAATGGATTAGAGAAACCTGGAAAGTTCTGATGGAAGAAAAGACCTTGGGGTCTTGCTAGTGGGCGTGATAAATTAGATTTGAACTTATAATAGGCAAGTAAAATAAGTCTATACTATTTTTGGCTGGTGAGGCTAAGTCAAGTACCACATTATTTGAGATACAAATCTAGTAACTGTAAGAAAATCTATTATTCATAGACTAGAATTTCCCCCTTTCCCCAATTTATGCAGTCTACCTCAACTATAATTTTCTCTGATGTTGAAAAGAACAGTTGCTCACTTGGTGGGAGACAGAATTTTATTTCTGTAACATCTCATTCCACAGTCACATATATCATGGAGTGGGAAAAGGAAAAGCTGATAGTCTAAAAATAGTAAAAGAAAGAGAATCGGATCCATTTTCAGGGAGAAGAGTGGTTTTTACTCCCTACTGGTTAGATGTGAAGAAATAACCTTTTCTTAGGTAGTAGAAGATCAGTTGCAGTAGAAAATTTAACAGGAGCCCACTGGCACTGTATACATATTGGAATGTCATTTAGTAGGAAAAGTGGATTGAAAAGTTTGTGGATGTGGTGAGATCAATAGATGACTTTGAAAATATTTGTCTGAGTGCCACCATCAGTCTGAAAGAATTCATGTTTACTCCTGAGAAACTGAGATGCCAGATTGTAATTTCACTAAGGAGATTGGGTGATTCATTTGTCAGATACGTCTTAATATGCATAGACTTCTCACAAATGAATTATTTATAGTAAACATTTCTCTATCTCCCACTTTCTTATGTACATCATCTTGAACTCTGAAAAGGTTGGCTGAGAAATCTAAGGTGTACTTACAATAAAAGTGGTCATATAAATGTAAAGCATCATGTCCAGTTGTGCCCTGATTCCTTTCACAAATTCCTATTTATTCAAAGAAATCCAGTGTATATAAGCCATTTTAGACAGTTAAAATTATAGACCCCCTAGAAATTTGAGTGCTGGGAAATCGTTGCTATCTTGTTTTCCTTCCCCACTGTTTGCTGGAACACCTATATTGCATTTAAAAAAGAATATCATCCTGAGTGAGGTAACCCAATCACAAAAGAACAAACACGCTATGCACTCACTGATAAGT
>NW_022196906.1:10645523-10663417 GCF_008632895.1 Mastomys coucha
AACCGGGAATGGAGAAAGTTACATGTAAATAAAGAAAATATCAAAAAATAAATAAATAAATAAATAAAAGTTAACATTGATACAAGAAAAAAAAAATTCAGCTCGTTATCATCCCTGCTATTATTTTTTCTTACATCAACAATGGAGCATTTGGCCCCATGGTGAATGAATACAGAAAAAGGTAAAACTTGCTTCTTCTACTGTAGAAGAAAGAGGACAAATTGACAATAAATTGATATACTGATTAGTGGAGATTGTCAGTGTTTGTTTGCTGTGACACAAATAAGTTATTTATTCTTTCAAAGCTTCTACTTTTTCATGTACAATGAGAGAACAATGTTCATTTTTTTCCATAATTTAGTTGCGTGTCTCTGTAATAATACTATGCTTAATAACTAGCTAACACCTCAAGGTTAACTTCAGTTGTAGTTTTAAAGAATAGTACATAACAGTGCATGATCATTACTGACTGTTGCAGGAATATTTAAAAAAATGAATCCACCCCACAAACTCTCTTTTCCATCGGTACATGTTCTAGTGCCAGTACTGTCTGGACACAACACCATGTCCCGGCAGGTTCTTGCTATTTTCTCCCAGCTAGCAGCAACATCTTGCTCACATGCAATGCTTTACACACACCTACAATCATTCCTCTAGTGCCTAGTACCTGGTAAAGCCTGACTCTTAAGACTTAGTTATCTAATCAGGTTTATATAGTAATAAGATCACAATTACAAGATGTCAATGCAATAATTTCAGTGCCAAATGATAAAAACAATGTTTTGACTCAATTAATCTGTTTTGTAAAAACCTTAGCTTGGTTATTACAAAGGGTCTGTCTGAATCATCATCTTCTACCTCCATGATGAAGAACCTCCACTCCTTCCTGTTCTCTGCCCTTTTTCCTCCTCAACTTCTAGCTCCACCTTTCTATTCCTGTTCAATTATAGGCCTGTCACTGCCCTAATGTGATTGGACAGAGAAAATGCCGCAACAACTGATAGTACAGATATAGGAAAGATTTTGTTTAAAATGAATAAAATCATAAGAAAAGACATTGCTTAAGATGTGGAATATCAGAGGAAAAAAGATGTACTTAATATCTTTAGATCTTTGAGTCCAGACTTCTGTAGGAGAAATCAGGTGTAGAAAAAGTAGTATAGAATTTTTGTCCTATACTTAGAGATCAGAAAGAACTGGGTCCTTTTTGGTTCCATCAATCACTTGCCATGTGATCTTGACAGGCTACAAGAACTCTTTGAATATCACCTACTGACCTCAAGGGGAGCCTGGACAAAGTGAATCAATGCTATGCTCAGAACAGGAGCTAGCATTAACTGTGAAGACATTAGCACATGTGAGCTTCTTGAACTCAAACTGGAGCTTAAATCAATGGCATGCTCAGTATATCAGCTGAGAGAACATAGTTTAAACACATTATATATTGACATATTATGGGAAGAAGTAGCCTCCTCACAGACTGAAGATTTTAGGAATGATAGAAAATGTCAAGCAAAATGGCAGATGTGTTATCAAGTTTAACCCAGCTTCATGGGAAAGTGTGTGTGTGTGTGTATGTGTGTGTGTGTGTGTGTGTGTGTGTGTGTGTGTGGTTTACAGTGAACAATATTGCCTATTGCAGCCAGTGGATAAAATTCACTTTAAGCCTGTCACTAAGATTATGGAATTTAAAATATTAAGAGGGCTTAGAAAAGTTTAAATGAATCAATAGGGGCCTTCCTGTTTGTACCTCTACTTGCACCTGTGGCAAATCAGCTTGCCTGCCACTGAACCCCACAGTCTGCTTATACCCAGGAGGTCTGCCATAACAAGGGATACAGGAGGACATCTCTAACCAGTGTCAGCACAGCCTGCCTCCCAGGAGGCCTGCTCTAACCCAAGTCACACAGCTCTACCTTCATCCAAGGAGGCCTACTCTAATCCAAGACACCCAGGCCAGTTAATACCAGAAGTAAGCACATGCTGAAAGTCAAACAGAAGAACACATGCAACAGAAACCTATGTCATTTGGCACCATCAGACCACAGTTCTCCTACCACAGCAAGCACTGGATACCCTAATACACTGGAAGAGCAAGATTCTGACCTAAAATCCCATGATGGTAGACGTGTTTAAGGAGGATATAAATAACTCCTTTAAAGAAATAAAAAAAAATAAACCAGATTAAGGAATTGAAAAAAAAGGTCCATGACCTAAAATGGAAATATAAATAAAGAAAGCAATCACAAATGGAGGCAACCCTGAATATGGAAAACATAGGAAAAAGAACAGGAAGTATAGATGCAAGAATCATTGACAGAATACAAGAGATGGAAGGGAGAATCTCAGGTGTATAATATGCCACAGAAGATATTCACACATTGGTCAAAAAAATGCAAAGTGTTAAAAAAGTTCCTAATCCAAAAATCTAGGAAATTTGGGACAGAATGAAAAGACCAAACCTGAAAATAATAGAAATAGAAGAGGGTGAAGAGTCCCAGTTCAAAGAGCCAGAAAACATCTTCAACAAACTCATAGAAAAAAACTTCCCTAACCTAAAGAAGTAGGTGGCCATACATGTACAAGAAGCCTACAGAATACAAAATAGATTGGACCAGAGAAGAAAATCTTCCTGCTACATAATAAAAGACTAAACGTACAGAACAAAGAAATAATTTTAAAAGCTATAAGGGAAAATGTCCAAGTAACATATAAAGGCAGGCCTATTAGAATTACACCAGACTTCTCCACAAAGACTTTAAAATCCAGAAAACCCTGGACAGATGTTATGCAGACCCTAAGAGAGTGCAGATGCCAGCCCAGACTACTTGACCAAGCAAAACACTCAATTACCATATATGGAGAAAACAAGATATTCAATAACAAAACCAATATGAAACAATATCTTTCTACTAATTTAGCCCTAAAGAGGATATTAGAGGGAAAACTTGAACACAAGGAGAGTAACTACATCCAATATAACACAATAAAATTATAATCTCACAACAAACCCAAAAGAAGATTCCTCTCTGTGTCCCTCTCTCTGTCTCTGTCTCTGTCTCTGTCTCTGTCTCTGTCTCTGTCTCTGTCTCTCTCTCTCTCTCTCTCTCTCTCTCTCACACACACACACACACACACACACAGACACACACACACACACACTACCAATTAGTACAACAAAAATAACAGGAACTAACAATCATTGGCCTTTAATATCTCTCAATATGAATGGACTCAATAACTCAAGAAAAAGACACATGCTAACAGACTGGATGTATAAAAAGGGCCCATTGTTTTGCTGCATAAAAGAAACACATCTCAGTGACAAAGACAGACACTACCTCAGAGTAAAGATCTAGAATAAAGTTTTACAAGTAAATAATCCTAGAAACAAACTGAAGTAGTCATTATAGTATCCAATTCAATAGATTTTCAATGAAAAGCAATCAAAAGAGATGAGGAAGGGGACTTCACACTCATCAAAGAAAAAATATACAAACATGTAGTCTCAATTCTGAACATCTATGCCCCAGATGTAAGGACACCTACATTCATAAAAGAAACTTTACTAAAGCTCAACACACACATTTTACCAAATGGGGATTTGGTAATTATAAAGATTATAAAGTAGTAATGGGAGACTACAACATCCCACTCTCACAAATGGACAGGTCATTGAAACAGAAACCAAACAGAGACACAGTGAAATTTAAAAAAAGTTTTGAAACATGCATTTAACAGATAGTTCCAGAACAATTCACACCAAAATAAAAGAATATAGCTTTTCAGAACTTCATGGAAATTTCTCCAAAATTGACACAAAATAGATCTCAAGAGGGAGATGCTATGCTGTGCTAAGCTAGAGGGGCTCAACTAGCAAGAGAGGTGCAGGAGCCAGGACCTGAGGTCAGAGACACCAGGCAGGAAGAGATCAACAATGGCAGGTCCATGTAGCTCCCAGCTGCAAAGCCTTTGGGAGAGTGCTTTCTTCCACAAGGCATTACAGCTCTTCTATGACAGAAGCTCTCGGTCAACCCATGATAGAGGAGTTTTCACACATCTTGTATACTTTTGGGGTGGGTTGGTATGACAGCAGATGCTTTCTATTGGCTTGGGCTAAGATGTTAGGAATGCCTCATCTGCATGTGGAGGGGCTTCGGGGTGCTGTCCCTATCTGACTAATGGTCACAATCCACTCTAAGGGGTGCTATGGTCACATGACAGGGGCCTGGACAGAAGTAATTGAAGCTCCTACCATCCTCTTCAGAGGTCCTGGGCCTTCAAACCCACTCAACTTTATCAAGTTTCCTGGAAGGTTCTACTGCTTCTACATTCCACTGTACACCAATCAGAATGGCTAAGATCAAAAACTCAAGTGACAGCACATGGTGGGGATGATATGGAGAAAGAGGAATATTCCTCCATTGCTGGTGGGATCGGAAACTGGTATAACCACTCTGGAAATCAAGCTGGTAGTTTCTCAGACAATCAGAAATAGTTTTACCTGAAGCCCCAGCTGCACTGCTCCTGAGTATATACCTAGAATATTCATCATACCACCAGGATACAAGCTTCTCTATGTTCATAGCAGCCTTATTCTCAATAGCCAGAAACTGCAAGCAACCCAATGTTCATCCACTGAAGAATGGATATAGAAAATGTGGCTAATTTACACAATGGAATACTATTCAGGTATTAAAAACAAAGACATCATGAATTTAGGTAGGCAAATAGATGAAACTAGGAAATATAATACCAAGTGAGGTAGCCCAGACCCCAAAGTGCATGTAAGGTTATGTTCTCACTGGCAAGTGGATATTAGCCAACATGTACAGAATAGCCATGATTCAACAAGATGATTCAAGAAGTTTAACAAGAAGGAAGGTCCAAGTAAGAATGCTTTAATTCCACTTAGAAGAGTGAGCAAAATAATCACAGAAGGCAGAAGGAGAAAGTGATATTGGGTAGGAGAGGGGAGCTAGGACAAAAGCATAGCAGGATCTGGTATGGGGAGGGGGGAGACAGGAGAAAAGCCCAGAGGGCCAAGAGAATGAATGAAAATATGCAGCTGCCAGGAGTGGGGTTTGGAAGTTCTAGAAAGTTCCAGAGATTTGGGGTGTGTGATGTTTCTAGGACTCTATTGGTGCTTATCTTAGCCAAAATGCACAACAGTGAGTAGTGGGAACATGAAGAGACTACCTCCAGTATATTGACAGAGAGCCCAGGTAGAGGGATGTGGACACCAACCCCCCTTCAAAATTTTTCACTCATAATTGTGTCTGTATAAAATAAATGCAAGGTCAAAAATGGGCAGAGACTAAAGGAAAGTCTGTATAGTTACTGGCCAACTTGGGATCCATCCCACGGTCAGGGACCAAACCATGACACTATTACTGATTTTATGTTGAGATTGCAGATAGGAAGCATGGCTAGCATGGCTGTCCCCTGAGATGCTCTACCAGCAGCTAACTGATAAAGATGCAGATATTTACAGAAAACCATTGGATTGAGGTTGGGGACTCCTATGAAAGAGTTAAGGGAAGGATTGAAGGAACTGAAGGGGATGGCAATCCCGTAGGAAGATCAACAGTGTCATCTAACCTAGACCTCTCGAAGCTCCCAAAGGCAAAGCCACCAACCAAAGAGCATACACACACCTGTCAGCAGCCCCAGCACATGTGCAGCAGAAGACCACCTTGTCTGGCCTTAGTGGGAGATGAGCCTAATCCTAAAGATGCCCCAGGGAAGGGGGAATGCCAAGGTTGGGGAAGGGTACCCTGTCAGAGGCAAAGGGGAGTAGGAATGTGGTGAAGAACTCTGGGAGGATGGACCAAGGGGGTGAGGCAATATTTGAAATGTAAATAAATAAAATAATTAAAAATTTAAAAATTAGTTAGTAAAAAAAATAGAGTATAGAACTCACAAAACACTCCAACAGAATGGAAAGGGGCAATTATTCCATTCTTGAACTCTTATAATTCTCCTTTTCTTTCTTGGAAATTGTCAGAGTTAGTGCTTCCCCACACATTAAATCAATTTTGAATTCATCTTAAAAATTTGGGGTAGAGTAGTAATTAGAGTCAGTTAGTACATTTCTACTTAATTAAATATATATATTTGAAAATCAAAAATTTGCATAAAAAGTCTCATAACAAGTCTGTATTTGCATATTGTCTATATTGTATAGATGACATGGGGAAACCATGCAAGACACCAGTGGTTCTTGGCAGCAAAGTCTGAGGCTGTCTGCATGCAAATCAAGTCTCAGTTCCTGCTGCTTTCCCTGAGAGAACACTGGAAACTGAAGAACTTCTTGGAAGATGATGGTCCCTGATTATTCACACATTTACAACATTTAGAAGTTGAATTTGCTTTAATTTTATGTAGTTCCACAGCTGTCTTCTAATTTGCAATATGGTCCTGAATTCCAGACTCATTAATATTTTTCATTACTTTCTCCTTAAAGCTGAATGGAATATCAATAAATTAGACTTTCCCATAGCTATTGAACAATGTGCTTTTTCCTGCCACAATTTTTACAAAGTCAAAGTCATTGAACAAAAAAGATGGGTAGGAAGACTAAATTGAATGCAGAAATGTCTGATACTAAAAGCCTTTATGTGCAGTTTTTCTAGAATCATTCCTCTTTTTTAGACATTGGAATAATTTTGGAACACATAGCATAATGATGATATAATTTATATTTTAAAATATTTATTTAAATCATTAAATATATATTTATGCATCCTTGTGTGCAGGTGCCTATGACCACCACAAATCATCATATTCAATGGAGTTGGAATGGGAAGTGGTTTTTAGCTGCTTAGTGTGGATGCTTCAAATCCAACACTAGTCCTCTAGAATAGCCTTAAGTGCTCTTAGCAGTTGAACCATCTCTCCAACTTAAATATACTTCTTAGGCTGAATTTGCATATTAAGAAAGTAGAATGGATACTTAAAATTGTATTATATTACAAGCTCAAATATCTGTTATAAAATTTGTGAAGGATGTGTAATCCTTTATGCAAACATATTTAAAACAACAAGTCATGATTGTATGGCAATAATTTTATCATCTTACATGGAATTCACTAAAAATAGTAAATTTTATCTGTCTGGACATACAAGTGTCTTAGAATGACAGCTTTCTCTTCATTGTCAGCTTTCAGTTCTGTCTGAAGTGTTAATCAGCTCAAATCTACCTCCCAAGTACCAGATGCTCACCAGTACAGAGCAGAACCTGAGAGGATTGTAGAGAAGCAAAGCTGATCTACATGTTGAGGTCTGAGAGTAGCTGGGTCAGAGAACTCACCATGGTATTTCTAGCTAACTCCTGATTCCTTTGGAAATACAATGAACCCATCTTAAACTTATTCTTAAAAAGAAGGAATAAGAAAAACATGTTTGGTCATTGCTATTTTGCTAAAAACTTTTGCATTTAATTTTAGGATTGATGGGGATTTCATAAAGATTCTTGTGTAGATCATGGTTGTCAACTTGAGAGAATTTAATACCACATATATGATGCAGCTCTGAATGTGTGTTCTAAAGTATATACCCTACAGAGAAGTGTCTGTCTGCAAGGTCTAAGGATGGCTCAGATAGAAAGGGACTAGAAGAAAAACACATGTTACTCAAGAAGAAAGTGTAACTGCTTTCACTTCTTCTTGAGTGGATATACCTCTTTACAAGGATGCCATTCACTGTTTATAGCATACGACAGCTTCTTTGGCCTTCCACCTGAAACTGAATAGCAGCAATTAAGGGAAGACATTAACATTAAGACAATAGTAGTAATATTCAAGGATAGTAATTAATATTTTGTTTATTTTTCTTCTTTGATATAATGCATTTTAATTGCATCCTTCCCTCCCTTCTCATCCCAGGAACCCCACTCCCCTCATCCCAAGATCCACTTTTCAATTTCCCTTCAAAAAAGAGCAGACCTCTCAGAGATATCAATGGAATGAGCTTAGTAACATGCAGTAAGACTAGACATAAACCAAGGCTGGGTGAGGCAACTCAGTAGGAGGAGGATCCAGGTAAAAGTCAGGCACTGCACTCCCATTTTTAGGGAGTCCAATAAAAACTCCAAGCAAAGAAACCATATCATGTATGCAGAGGGCCTTTGTGGTTGCCTCTTCAGCCTTAGAGAGCCACTATGTGGCCTGTTTAGTTGATTCTGTGGGCCATGTTCTTGCAGTATAATTGACCCCTCAGGCTCCTACATTTCTTCCTCCCACTGTTCTATGGAGTATTTCCACTAAATGTATAGCTGTGAGTCTCTGCACCTGTTCCCATCAGCTGCTGGAGGAAGCTTCTTTGATGATGATTGGGCAAGACTATGAGTATAACAGAGTATCATCAGGAAACATTTTATTGTCTTTAAAAAATGTCTACCCTAGGTCTCTGAGCCATTCAGTTTCTAAATCCTGGGAATCTAGGCAGTGTCAGGCATGGGCTCCTTCTTGTGTCTTTGGCCTCAAGCTAGTCTAGTCATTGGTTTGTCACTCCCACAAGCCCTGAACAACCATGGCTAGAGCACATTTTGCAGGAAGCACAAGTTGTGGGTCATAGATTTTGTTTTGGGGTTGATGTCCCAGTCCCAACACTGAGAATTTACCGTGGTTGTAGAAGATACATGGTTCAGGCTTTATATCTTCCATTACTAGAAGTTCATCCATTTGCCAATAAATTTGATGATGCCACTTTTTTCTAACAACTGAGTAATACATCATTGTGTAAATGTTCCACATTTTCTTTATCCATTCTTTGCTTGAAGAACTTCTAAGTTGTTCCCAGTTGCTGGTTATTGTAAATAAAACTGCAATAAACATAGCTAAGCAAGTGGTATTGTGGTAAGATAGAGCATCTTTTGGGTTTATGCCCAAAAGTAGTATAGCTGAATCAGTAGGTAGACATATTTCCAATTTTCTGAGAAATAGCCATATTGATTTCCAAAGTGTATGTATAAGTTTGTACTCTCACCAGCAATAAAAGCATGTTTCCATTGCTCCACATCCTTATCACCATGAGATGCCATTTGTGTTGTTGATCTTAGCCATTCTGAAAAGTATAAAGTGGAATCTCAAAATAGCTGATTTTCATTTCCCTGATAGCTAAAGATGTTAAACATTTTTTTGTTGTTTTTTTTTTTTGTTTTGTTTTGTTTTTCAAGACAGGGTTTCTCTGTGTAGCCCTGGCTGTCCTGGAATTCACTCTATAGACCAGGCTGGCCTCGAACTCAGAAAGCTGCCTGCCTGTGCCTCCCAATTGCTGGGTTTAAAGGCGTGCACCACAACTGCCTGGCTAAACATTTCTTAAAGTGTTTCTCAGAATTTCAGCTTTCTTTAAGAGAACTTTGTCTTTAGGTCTGAATCCCAGTTTTTTGTGACCCTGTGTACCAGAGGATTTCAAAGAGATCTCTGGCCCGGCCCCATACTAGGATTCTGATAAAGGGAAGCAAGCACAGGCAAGGAGGAGAAGCTGCTTCTGCCTCTCCTGATGCTGCAATTGGCCTCATCTCCTTCTCTGCCATGCTTTCCAGGTCACTCAGTTGCTCCACACTGTCCTGCTCTGAGTCTGGGACTGGGCCAACAAGAGGCCAACTAGCCAGTGAGGAGTGCAGTGCAGGTTCGGGAGAGTAGACCTCTTCCCCAAGTGTTACAGCTCTCAGAACAAAAGGCTCAGATGACAGAGATCTCTCCCACACCTTTAATTTCTTGGATAGGATTTATATACAGTTTTGGGGGTGATTCAGAGTTTTGACAGCAGATACTTCTCATTGGTTTGGGCTGAGAGCTTGGGGAATCTTTATTTGCATGTAAGAAGGCTTGGTGCTGCTAATCTGTGACGAATATCAGACAACTCTCCTGCAGGGGGTTGTGGGGGGCTGTGACTGAAACAGGAGCCAGGGGCCCAGGAGGCATGGTCAAACACCTTCCATCCCATGAAAGCAGAAATAATCACCCACTGCCTTTCCAGAGTTCCAGACAGACCTCTTGCTCAACTGGGACCACGTTGTCTGCATAGACTACCACCCCACAGTTTTTAATTGGAGTATTTTATTTGTTGATGTCTAGTTAGTTTCTTTAGTTCTTTATGCATTTTGGACATTAGGCATCTATCAGATTTAGAGGTGGTGAAGAATCTTTCCCATTCTGTAGGCTGCCATATTGTCCTATTAATAATGCCCTTTAACTTGTAGAAATTTTGCAGTTTCATGTGTATTTCTGGCTTCTTTATAAGAAATCAGGTGTCGGGCAGTGGTGGTGCACACCTTTAATTCCAGCACTTGGGAGGCAAAGGCAGGCGGATTTCTGAGTTTGAGGCCAGCCTGGTCTACAGAGTGAGTTCCAGGACAGCCACGGTTACACAGAGAAACTCTGTCTCAAAAATAAAATAAAATAAAATAAAATAAAATAAATAAAATAAAATAAAATACAAAAAGAAATAATACATAAAAAAAAGAAAAAAAAGAAAAAAATCAGGTGTCCATCCTGCCCCCATACTCCACAGCCTGCCTGTCTCCCAGGAGGTCTGCTGTAACCCCCTGGTTAGACCCCTGTCCCAATTCCTGCTCCAGCTTTGAGCCCCATGGATCCCAGTGTACATAGGTCATATCTGCTCTCTCAGAGCCCCAGTTTCTGGTTTGCAACTCTGCCCTGGGCAGATTAGGTGCTCCTATCCTGTTCCCACCCCCCAAAGCTTGTCTGTCTCCCAGAAGGTCTGCCATAACTAGGGATACAGGAGGCCTGCTCTAACCAGGAACACAGGACCCATACTCTCCACCCTAAACAGACAGTACTGTCTGCCTCCCAGGTGGCCTGTTCTAACCCAGCTCAGAGATCTCCACCTGCCTCCAAGGAGGGGCTAGTCAGAGACACCAAGGCTGGTTAACATGACAGATAGCCAGATAGCGAGAAGCAATTAAAGAACATAAGCAACAGAAGGCAATGTAACTTAGCACCATCAGAACCCAGGTCTCCCACTACAGCAAGCCCTGGATACCCTAAGACACCTGAAAAGCAAGATTCTGAACTAAAATCTCATATCAAGAAGATAATAGAGATCTTCAAGGAGGATATAATAATTCCCTTGAATAAATACAGGAACAAAATAGGCAAACAGGTAGAAGTCCTTGAAGAAGAAAAAAATAAATCTCTTAAAGAAATACAGGAAAGCACAATCAAAGAGGTAAAGGAATTGAACAAAACAGTTCAAGACCTAAAAATGGAAATAGAAGCAATAAAAGAATCACAAATGAATGCAACCCATGAAGATGGAAAACCTAGGAAGGAGATCAGGAGCTACAAATGCAAGCATAAATGACAAAATACAAGAGAGAAGAGAGAATCTCAGGTGTAGAAGATACTATAGAAGACCAAATAACAAAAGTCAAATAAAATACAAAGTGTTACAATCTCCTTGGCTAACTCATCCAGGAAATACAGGACATGATGAAAAGACTAAACCTAAATATAATAGCAATAGAAAAGCCTGAAGACTCCCAGTTCAAAGGGCTAGAAACATCTTTAACAAAATCATAGAAGAAATCTTCCCTAACTTAAAGACAGAGATGGCTATCAATGTACAAGAAGTCTACAGGACACCATATAGATTGGACCAGAAAAGCAAATTCTCCCTTTAACATAATAATCAAATGTTAAATGCACAGAACAAAGAATATTAAGAGCCTTAAGGGAAAAAGGCCAAGTAACATATAAAGGTAGACCTATCAGAATTACAACAGACTTATTAACAGACACTCTAAAAGCCTGGACAGATCTCATGCAGAACCTAAAAGAACCCAAGTGCCAGCCCAAGCTACTATACAACTCTCAATTATCATATATGGGGAAACCAAGATATTCCATGACAATACCAAATTTAAACAATATATTTCTACTTATCCAGCCCTACAGAGGATACTAGAAGGAAAACTCCAACACAAGGAGGGTAACTACAACCAAGAAAACCCAAGAAATTAACTATCCAACAATAAACCTGAAATAAGAAAATCACACAAACATAATACCACCTCCAATAAGAAAAATAACAGGAACCAAGAATCATTGGTTTTTAATATATCTCAACACCAATGGATTCAATTCCTGTATAAAAAGATAGAGTCTGTAGGATGCCGTCCCGCAGCTCCTACTTGCGTGGGGTCCCACGAACCGAGGATTTGGAAACCTGTAATGGGTGATAGAGAAAAGAGACAGACGCCAGGAGAAATGGTCTCATCAAGGCGCAACTTTACTTAGTGAACACGGAATATATATATACTTAGATAAGCACAGGCATGCATTTTACATTCAGGTGAGAACAGACATTCGGCAGGATCAAAGCTAAAACTCTAACACAAAGGATTCCAGGACGGATAGAGAGATCAAAGGTTCACGGCTTCCTAAGGACCTGGTATCTGGTCCTTGAATCATTTACATAGGCTCCAAACCCCCAGCGAGCTAAGTCTCTGGTTTCGGTTTAGAGTTCTTCCAAGAACACAGCAGGGCCACCACAAGAGTCTAACACTCTTGATAGGTAAACATGACCCAATATTTTGCTGCATACAAGAAACACACCTCAGTGACAAAGACAGATGCTACCTCAGATTAAAAGGCTGGAAAAAGTTTTATAAGACATTGGTACCAAGAAACAAATTGTGGTAGCCATTCTAATACCAAATGAATTGGACTTTAAATCAAAAGTTATCAAAAGATATAAGAAGGGGCACTTCATACTCATTAAAGGAAATTTGTACCAAATTCCAAATTTGGTGTACAAACCAAAATGTAATTTTAATTCTGAACATGTATATCCAAAATGCAAGGGCACCCATACTTAAAAAACAAAAACAAAACAAAACAAAACAAAAAAACCTAAAACTTTACTAAAGCTCAAAATACACATTGAACATCACACAATGATATTGGGAGACTTCAACATCACAGTCTCACCAATGGACAGGTCATTGAAACAGATACTTAACAGAGATACAGTGAAACTAACAGAAGTTATGAACCAAATTGATTTAATAGATATTGACAGAACATTTCACTCTAAACCAAAAGGGTATACCCTCTTCTCAGCACCTCATGGTACCTTCTCCAAAACTGACCATATAATTGCACACAAATCAAGATTAAACAGATACAAGAAGATTGTAATAATTACATGCATTCTATCAGACCACTATGGACTAAGGCTGGTCTTCAACAACAACAACAACAACAACATCCATAAAGCTAACATACTAATGGTAACTGAACTACTCTCTATTCAATGAAAACTAGGTCAGGGAAGAAATAAAGAAAGAAAGAAAAGGCTTTCTAGAATTTTATGAAAATGAAGGCATAGCATACCCAAACTTATGGAACACAACGCAGTGCTTAGAGAAAAAGTCATAGCACTAAGTACCTTCGTAAAGAAATTGAAGAGATCCTTCACTAGCAACTTAACAACACATCTGAAAGCTCTAGAACAAAAAAGAAACAAACACATCCAAAAGGGGGAAATAATGAAACTCAGTACTGAAATCAACCAATTAGAAACAAAGAGAATGATAGGAAGCATCAACAAAACCAAGAGCTATTTCTTTGACAAGGTCAACAGGAAAGATAAACCCTTAGCCAAACTAAGGGCACAGAAACAGCTTCCAAATTAACAAAATCAGAAATGAAAAGGGGTATATAATAACAGAAACTACGAAAATTAAAAGAAACATTAAATCTTAAGACAAAGGCATATTCTCAACAAAACTGGAAAATCTAGATGAAATGGATAATTTTTTCTAGACAGCTACCACATACCAAAGTAAAATCAACATCAGGAAAACTAACAACTCCCATAACCCCTAAGGAAATAGAAACAGTTGTTAAACGTCTCCCAAGCCAAAAAAGCAAGGGCCAGAAGGCTTTAGTGAACAATTCTAACAGACCTTCAAAGTTCAAAGAAGAGGTAATACCAATATTCCTCAAACTATTCTACAAAATAGAAACAGAAAGAATACTAACTAATTTGTTCTAGGAAGAGTAGTTTCTCGAATACCTAAATCACACAAAGTTCCATTCAAAGAAAGAGAACTTCCTACCAATTTCACTTATGAATATCAATGCAAAATGCTCAATAAAATTCTCACAAATAGAATCCAAGAACACATCAAAATGGTAATTCACCATTAACAAGTTGGCTTCATCCCAGGGGTATAGGACAGTTCAGTATACAGAATCCATCACTGTAATTCACTATATAAATAAACTCAAAGACAAAATTACATGATCATCTTATTAGATATGGGAAAAACATTTGACAAAATCCAGCACAACTTCATGTTAAAAGTCTTAGGGAGACAGAAATTCAAGTCATATACCTAAAAATAATAAAAGCAATATATAGCAAACCAATAGCCAACATCAAATTAAATGGAGAGAATCTTGAAGCAATCCTACTAAAATCAGGAACACGACAAGGTTGTCCAGTCTCTCCCTACTTATTCAATATAGTAATACAAATTCTAGCTAGAGCAATTAGACAATAAATTCTATTCACAGTTGGTTTGCTAGTATACATTAGCAACCCACAAAATTCTATCAGAGTACACCTAGAACTGATAACTAACTTCAGCAAAATGGCTGGACATAAAATTAACTCAAACAATTCAATAGCCTTCCTTTATACAAAGAATAAATGGACTGAGAAAGAAATTAGGGAAACACCTTTCATAATAGTCACAAATAATATAACGTATCTTGGTGTAACTCAAGCCAAGCAAATAAAAGATCTGCATGATAAGAATTTCAAGTCCCTGAAGAAAGAAATAGAAGAAGATTTCAGAAAATTGAAAGATAGCTCATGCTTATGAACTGACAGGATTGACATAGTAAAAATGGCCATTTTACCAAAAACAATCTACAGATTCAATGCAATTTCCATCAAAATACCAACTCAATTCTTCACACACATGCTAAGAGCAATTCTCAACTTCATACAGAATAACAGAAAACTCCAGATAGCCAAAACAATTTTCAACAATAAAAGAACTTCTGATGGAATCACTATCCCTGATCTAAAGCTATACTACAGAGCAATAGTGATAAAAACTGCATGGTACTAGTTCAGAAACAGGTCAATCAATGAACTAGAATTGAAGTCCCAGAAATAAATCCATACACCTATGGACACTGGTCTTTGACATAGGAGTCAACACCATACAGTGGATTTAAAAAAGGATCTGCAACAAATGGTGCTGGTCTAATTGGCAGTCTCCATGAGGAAGAATGGAAATTGATCCATATTTATGACCTTGACCGAAGCTCAAGTCTAATTGGATCAAAAGGACTTCTACATAAAACCAGATGAACTGAATCTAATAGAAGACAAAGTGGGAAATAGCCTGGAACACATTAGCACAGGGGAAAATTTCCTAAGTAGATCACAAATTGATCTGGCTCTAAGATCAACAATTGACAAATGGGAACTTATGAAACTGAAAAGCTCCTGTAAGGCAAACATACCATCAATAAGACAAGATGGCAACCTATATATTGGGAAAAGATGTTCACTATTCCTATATATAATACAGGGCTAATATCCACAAAATAGAAAGAACTCAAGAAGTTAGACTCCAGAAAAATAAACAACCCAATTTGTTGTACAATTGGGTTACAAATTGGGGTACAGAAGTGAACAAAATTCTCAACTGAGGAATCTGGAATGGTAGAAAGCACTTAAAGAAATGTTCAAGGCTTTAGACATCAGAGAAATGCAAATCAAAACAAGCCTGAGATTCCAATTCACACAAGTCAGAATGGCTAAGATCAAAAACTCAAGTGATAGCACATGCTGGCCAAGATGTGGAGAAAGGGGAACACTCCCATTGCTGGTGGGTACAACTCTGGAAATTAATCTAGCAGTTCCTAAGCAAATTGAAAATAGTTCTACCTTAAGATCCAGCTATACCACTCCTGAGCATATACCCAAAATATGCTCCACCATATTGTACCAGCACATGGTCCACTTATTTGTAATAGCCAGAATATATTTTAAATTGTTTTTGGCTAATGTAAAGGGTGGTATCTCCCTGCTTTCTTTGTCAGTCCATTTGTCATTTATACATAGAAGGGCTATTGATATTTTTGTGTGTTCCTTTTGTATTCAGTTACATTGCTGAAGGTGTTTATAAAAGTTCTCTGGCAGAATTTTGGCCTCACTTATGTATACTATCATATCATCTGCAAATAACAATACATTTGAGAGAGCCAAGCAAGAGTGACTCTATGATAGGCTATAAGATGCCAGTTCAGTAGACTAGGTCTAAGTTTCGCTTTCTCAGAACTTAAGAAGTCTGAGCAAGTCAGTTAGTGGAAAAACCACAACCCCTGCAGATAGCCAATCAGAAGCTGCCCTGATCATCTGGCCAGAGGCAACAACAGTCAGGATGAGTCAGCAAAAGTTCCTAGTTTCCTCCTGGAAAGTTGCTGGAGCCCTAGCCAGTTCCAGAGAAATGGCTGGAAATAGAGCCAACCAATCAGGTTAAGGGTCACTTACACCTCCCTGGAATTCACCTCTCCTCATCCTGGTGAATGGAAGACCCCTACACTCTGTATTCCTGCAGAATTAACATTCTTTGTTTTTGTACACTATTTGAGTCTTTGGTATTTACTTCAGTGATTCTTGGACCCTTGAATTTGACTTCTTCAGAAATCAGAGAGACAGTGAAAGCACTCTCTCTCTCTCTCTCTCTCTCTCTCTCTCTCTCTCTCTCTCACACACACACACACACACACACACACACACACACACACACACACACAGACACACACACATTCACTTTACATCCAAATTTCGGCATGCCATTCCTCCTCTCCTCCCAGTCCTGCTCTTACAAATTTCTCCCTCCCCTTATTAACCTCTCCCCTTTTCCTCAGAAAAGTGAACAACATCCCCTCCTTGGTTACCAATCTAACCTGGACAGTCAATTTGCACCAGGACTAAATGCATCCTTCCCACTATGATCCAATAGTCCATTTAGGGAAAAGGGATCCAAGGACAGGCAAATGAGTTAGAAATAGCATCCACTCCAATTGTTAGGGAACCCACATGAAAACCAAGCTGTGCATCTTCTACAAATGTGTAAGGGGTCCTATATGCTGTTTGGTTGGTGGTTCAGTCTCTATAAGCTCCTGTGGATCAGGTGTGGGGAAAGGGATTACAGGAGAATGATGGGAATGAAGAAGGTAATTGATGAGGGGCATCTCTGTTAATAGCTGGAGACCAGAATCAGAGGAGGTTCGGGAGAGTCTATTGGGGGGGGGGGGGGAACCTAGCTGAAATTCTTACCAGAAGAGTATATGGAGGCTGAAGCAGCCACCTCCTGTAGCCAGGTGGTACTTCCAGTGTAGTAAGGAGGACCACATCCCACCTACAAAACATTCAAACCACAATTTGTCCTGTGTACAAGATGTACAAGGTAAAGAGGGAACAGAGATTGATGGAATGGCCAAAGAATCACTGGGCCGACTTGAAAAATATCCCATGTAAGATAGCCAATCCCTGATACTCTCCTGTGCTTGCAGACCTGTCTCCTGGAAGGATTTATCCAATAGCATATGAACGCAGATGCAGAGACAGACAGCCAAACATCATGCAGTGCTTGGGTAGTCTTGTTGAAGACTAGGGATAGAATTGTGTGAACTGGAAGGATAAAGGACACTACAAGAAGACCTACACAGTCAATTAACCTGGGCTGTGAGACTTTTAATGATTGCTTTTATTTCCTTAGGGGTTGTAGGTTTTGAAAGACTGAATTTAGAAATTTGGAAAAAACATGTTAATGGAAATGCATTAATGTATAACCTTTACTTAAAGAAGGCATAGGAAGTCCCTGTAACAAG
>NW_022196906.1:10664094-10709952 GCF_008632895.1 Mastomys coucha
AGGACAGCGGTCAGCCATTGAGAAGATAGCATTGACCAAACCACAGGATATTGGTCATCTAAGTAGTCTTAGGAGCGGTCAGTCATTAAGAAGATAGCGATGATCAAACCACATTCCTCTAGACAATGAGTGTGCAGAATGACTTCCTTGTGGTATGGCTCAACTAGGTAGTGGGTTCCTTTAGAATTTTCTATTGTTCTCATGCTGTGTATCCTTGGTCACCACATCACCCCCCTTGGGTTGTGTTTTTTCCCTTTAAATACCCTTCACTTTGTGTTCGGGGTCGAGCCCCTCTGGCCTGCCAGGCTATGAGTTCGACCCAGGTCTGGCCTGAATAAACTTCATGTGATCGCAGCAAGGTCGGTCTCTCGTGAGTAATTATTGGGTGGTCGTGTTAGCTCTGGGGTCTTTCAGTTTATTTAAGTTAGTTATCCGATCTTGATTCGACTTAACAATTCTTTCGATTTTATCAGTGTTTGTTATAGTTCCATTTCTGATTTTGTTAATTTGAATATCCTCTCTCCATTTTTTGGTTACTTTGGATAAAGGTTTGTGTATCTTGTTTGTTTTCTCAAAGAACCAACTATTGTTTCCATTTATTCTTTTTATTTTTGTCTTTGAGTCTATTTTATTAATTTCTGCTGTTGGTTTGATTATTTCCTGCTGTCTAATCCTCTTGGGTGTACTTATTCATTTTGTCCTAGAACTTTCAGGTGTGCTATTTAGCTGCTACTATGAAATCTCTCCATTTTTTTTTTTTTTTTTAATATAGGCACTTAATTCTATGAACTCTTTTCTTAGCACTTCTTTCATTGGGTCTCATAAGTTTGGGTATACTGTGCATTCATTTTCATTGAATTTTAGAAAGTTTTTTAATGTTTGTCTGAACCCAGTATACATTCAGTAGAGAGTTTCTTCCATGAATTTGAAGGCTTTCTGTGGCTTCTGTTCTCGTTATCCATAGTGGTATGATAGGATACACGAGGTTATTTCAATTTTCTTGTATCTGTTGAGATTTGTTTGTTGACTAAGTGAGTAGTCCATTTTGGAGAGAGTTCTGTCAGATTCTGGGAAGAAGATACATTATTTTCTGTTTAGGTGAAATGTTCTGTATATATCTGTTAGATCCATTTGTTAGATCCATCATAACATCTATTAGGAGAATTTAAAAACAAAGTAAAGCAAAGGAAAAAGAAAAGCAAAATGGGAAATGGAAGATTCCACATAAATCATTAATGAAAGCCATTGTTGTGTGAGGACTGTAATGTCTTAACCACTTTTTAGTGGATAAAGCCTGTCTTAAAACATGAAACTTGATGCTGATGTTGTGAATTTCTCTGTCAAAATTACCTTTGGAACTTCAAAAAAGATGTTTTTACATTAAATCATCAAGCCTAGACAATGACTAATTATCTGCTAATTCTACCAGATTTAGCAGTTCAAGTTATCTTAATGTGATTACTTTAAAAATTACCTTTACACAAAATGTTTATTTGTGTCCATCTATTTTTCTGTGGGAGTGTATGGCATACATCTGGAATGCCTAGAGATGACAGATTCCCTGCCACTGCAGTTATAAGCTATTATGAGCTGCTTGATGTGAGTACTAGGAACCAAATTCAAGTCTTAGGTAAGATCATTATGTCCTCTTAATCATAGTTGTTCTTTTAGCTTCTCTTCTTTACTTTTATGTTTTTGTTTATTTTTTTTTTATTATTTTTACTTATGTATGTGTGTGAGTGCATGCCGTGTATCCTGGTTGTTCTTTGTCAGCTTGACACAAGCTACAGTTATACTGAAAGAAGAAATTAAGTTAACAAAATGCCTCTATCAGATTCTCAATAGGCAGGCTTGTAAGGCATTTTCTTGATTAATTATTACCTATGTGGTAGGAACTGTCCCACTGTGGGAGAAGCTACACCTGGGCCAGTAGTCTTGAGTTGCATAAGAAAGAAGGCTTTGTGCACCATGGGGATCAAATCAGGAAACTGCTTTTATCTATTGCTTTGCTTCAGTTCCAACCTCTAGGTTCTTGCTTGAATGCTTGCACTGACTTCCCTTCATGATTGACTGAAAGCTGTAAGATGAAGTAAGCCCTTTCCTTCTATGTTGCTTTTGGTCACAGTGTTTTATCACAGCAGTAAAGGTCCTAATTAGGAAAACCATTTGACAACTTTTCTTTATCACACATTATTTGTCCGTGTTTCTATGTGCATATATAAAAATAACTGTGCTGAATATTGTGGGTACCTCATGCTACAGAATTTGGATGGCTCCGTGTTTTCTCTTTCAAAGATCTCTGTTTTGTTCTAGGAGCCATTACCCACAAGAAGTTCTCCCTCATCCTATTTAGGCATGTGTAGTGTTTACTAAGAGAATATTGAGAGCAATTTAAATCTAAGAAATGATCTTTAACCCTGAAGTAGACATTCTGACATTTTGGTCACAGTCTCAGATTTTAACATCATCCTTTTATTCTGCCTGGACCCAGACTTTATTTTCCTGAACTATTTTCATGAGACTATTGATACTGAAACAGTCACCCTCTGGGATAGTATAGCACAGCCTTGCTGTATCTAGCAGTCCGCAGCACTGCCTGCCTCGTCCTCCAAGGTATTCTGTTTTCGAATGTACAGTGTCCTCCTCTCTGATAGCGTCTTCTGTGACTTCCAGCCCTTCAGGGGTTCAACAACAAATTGCTGTTATCTTAATGCTATAGAACCAATGGGCTGCCATGGGTTTCATTTCTCTGTGCTGGGATTATGAGATAACCCTTTTCATCTCACATTTTTGTCCATTAATTTATCTATGGCAGAAAGCTTCATATGCATTTTATGTATTTGCTTGCTTGATGTAAAGTGAATAAAGGTTAATCAGTTATTGCAGGAAGGGAAGGTCGGTTCTCTTTAGTAATAAGAATATACATTAGACATCTGGTTTATACACTGCTATGTTCTATGTCATGTCACTGAAGAACCCAGTGTCATGTCTATAAGAGAGTTAATGCTTAAAAATATTTGTGAGTAAATGACTTCATTTCTTTCATAGTTGATATGAGATGAGTTTTTTTCAGTTCAGGTACTTTATCATATTTGATATATCAGTAAACCATCTTCAGTTACAGAAGACTGCCACATGAGTAGAATTAAGATGCTAAATGCTCAGTAGATACTACTATCCATAAGGAAATTTATTTATTTTGTATATTGGGTATGGTTAGGAAAAGAAAGAAATGAAAAACATTAATTGATATACTATATGAACTATAGCTTATTTCGGCTTCCATCATCATTTTTATTTTAAATTAATCATTCCTGTCACTGGTACAGAGTTTGTCCCATTTCTCTTTTCCTTACATACTCTATTCTCAAGGATGTAACAGCGTTTTTTTAATCCTCTTAAATCAGTTTCTAAGGTAACTGTATATCATTCTTCCCCCTTTGTAAGTTATTAAAGGGACCATTTATTGAAGCCTCTTCGAATTAGAAATATAATTTCTGAAAAACAAGAAATGATGATTTATTTTAGAACACTAAATCAAAGTCCTTTTGATTATATGACATTCCTGTTTGCCATTATCCTGCTGGTCTGTCAGTATGGCAACCATTTAGATGATTTTGCTAATTTTAACTTAGATGTTACTGTTTTGAGTTATAATAGTTTGCATAGTGGAGCAAAAGTAATGTTTGAAAGAAATCATGATAAGTTACAGTTTTATAATTATGTCATATACTGGTACCTTCTAATTTTTAATATAGTTGATTGACTTCTGGCTTGTAGGCATAGTACCCAGATTTCTGTTTCTCTGGCAGTCTAGAGTATAAATATCCTATAGTCTATCGATGAAAAAAACAAAGACATCTATCTACCTTGAAATGACCTGGAGATTTCAATTCATGGTGCACTGACTTAGTGTTCTACTACTGACTATCAGTGTCCTTAGTTAGTTGTTTTCTCAGGGACACATACACCTCAACTCTTTGTGTCCTTGCTAAGCTATAAATATACCCTAGAATTTCTGGTTATGTGAGATGTGGGGATTTCATTACTTATAAGCCATGTAACCTCTTTTTTTTTCTCTGTATAGCTGTGGTTATCCTGGAACTCACTCTGTAGACCAGGCTGGCCTTGAACTCAGAAGTCTACCTGCCTCTGTCTCCCAAGTGCTGGGATTAAAGGTGTGTGCCACCACTGCTTGGCTGACATGTAACCTCTTAAAAGCCCAGTTTCCTTACTTGTAAAATTCAATTAATAATGAATATAAATATGCTTTGTTCTTGAGGGTCTCATAGAATTCATGAATTAAAGAAGAATCTCTTATGCAAATGAGAGGCATCTGTAAATTTTTCACAGATTTGGGTCACATTGTCATCATAAAACTTGAAGGTAAAGGGTTCTGGTTTCATGAAAGTTTGTTTATTAAACAACTGTAAATTTTTCATTTTGCAAATAAACAATCTTCTCTTGGGAAGGGCATTGGCTGTACCATTCCTGTTATCACATAGCACCTGAGCCTGGTGAACCACACTCACTTACCAAGTCATCAGAGCCACGAACTATGCATACAGCCTAACTTAAAAATGTCAAAGCAAAAACAGGTGTGGTTTGCAGAAGCTTAAATAAATCACCATCTATGGTAGATCTCATTCAAAAATCACTCTTTATCAAGTTCCTTATATGTGTTTCATAAATTCACTATGCAGACCCTACAGTAAGAGAGGGCTAAATAAAAATCCCATATTTTCTACTTGCCAGATAAATAATATTACAACTTACTTTCTCAGTTCATTCAATGGGAATAATATCACCTTCCTTTCAGGCCAATTTTCATGATTAAATGACATAGCTTATGTAAAAACATTTATGTGTAGATTTTATTCAAATATTATTTTTTGTTTTTACAAGTTAACTTTGAAACATGTTGATAAACTTTAAAATAGTGATGAGTTTGTAAGATGTCTACTTATTCAGTCATTTGACATAGAGCATTTATCTTGTATTATAGATACTTACATTGTTCTAATAATCCAGTTTCAGAGTCTCTAGACAAGTGATAGAGAATACAAGCTTTCAGAGCTATAATCATTTGATGTTTATACACATGAGAAAAACATATAGTGTTTTCAAAAATGATCTTGTGAAAACAGGGTATCTACAGGTAGAAGAATGGAATTAGATACCTAATTCCACTATGCTTACAAATCAACTCAACAGGAATCAAAGACCTTATACTAAAACCCAGAAGTTAGAATGATTTCAAGATATAGATAGAAGGAGGGGCTTTCTTTAAGACTAATTATACAGGAAAAAAAATCCCTTAAATCACTGTTTAAAATTGACAACCTTCTGTACAGCAGTGAAGATAACCAGAGTGATTAGGTAGACTACAGAATGATAGAAAATCCTTGTTATTTATACCCCTGACATGAGATTAATACCTATATCATATAAAAATCAACTACCAAATCCAAAGAGTAGGATCAATAAATGGGCAAATGAATAAAGCAATAGGTTCCAAAAGATAAAGTAAAAAGCGTCATTAAATGTATAAGGGACACTTTAGATATTTCATTATCAGAAAACAAACAAAAAAAACTAAATTAAATTGTTTGTCTCTGTCACATCAATATGAATGAATAATGCAAAGAATTCAGCACTGAATGCTGGTGAGATGAAGGGAAAGAAGGTTGGCATACAGCTCTTGGGAATGCAGACTGGAGCAGCCACATAATTAAGGTTGCTACTTCTGCAATGACACAACATGACCAAAGCAAGTTTGGGAGGAAAGGATTTATTTGGCTTTTACTTCCACATCATAGCATATCAATTAAAAAGGCAGCATAGAAACAAAACAGGGCAGGAAGCTGGAGGCAGGAGCTGATGCAGAGGCCGTGAAGGAGTACTACTTCTTATAGGCTTGCTCAGTCCCCTGTCTTATGGAATGTAGGACCAGCAGCCTAGGGATGGCACCACACACATTGGCTGGGCCCTCTTCCACCAATCACTAATTAAGAAAATGTCCTAGAGGCTTACCTACAGATTTATCATATGGCAGCATTTTCTTTCCTTCTTTCTTTCTTTTTCTTTTCTTTTCTTTTTTTTTTTTTTTGGTTTTTCGAGTCAGGGTTTCTTTGCATGGTCCTGGCTGTCCTGGAACTTACTCTGTAGACCAGGCTGGCCTCAAACTCAGAAATCCGCCTGCCTCTGCCTCCCAAGTGCTGGGACTAAAGGCATGCGCCACCACCACCCGGCAAGCATTTTCTTAATTGAGGTTCCCTCCTCTCAGATGATTTTAGCCTGGCATAAAGCTATACAGGAAATAACACTGTGGAAACTTGCACAAGGGTTCCTTAGAAAACTAAAAGTTGAATTAAGATATAGTTCAGCAATATCGTTTTGGGTAGCTGTACAAAGAATCCAAGACACCATGGAGATATCTATATATGGATATTTTGGGTGACACTATAATAACTTTCAAGTTATGGATCAGAATAGATATCTACCAACAATTGAAGGTAAGAATATATATCACTCATGTTACACACGCACGCGTGTGTGTGTGTGTGTGTGTGTGTGTGTGTATGTGTGTGTGTGTGTATAGGAAGGACTATCTGGTCTTAAAAGGACTAGTATGCAGTGAAGAGAAAAGAAGATGGCATTAAAGGTGATATGTTTCAAATGCCTGTTATAATCTGTAAATATGTTTATAATACTCATTACTAGTCACAATTGATATAAACCCCATTAGAAAGTAGTAAAGATAAACCAACATTTTCTTAATTTATTTTACAATTTTCACATAAATATTTCCATGTGATTCAACTAGGCAAGAGCATGGTGGGGAGAACCCTCTTCCCAAGAAAAGTAAATTTGCAAAATCAAATTTTTACATGCGTTTGGACTTCTCATATATAATTGAAAAGAATCCTTTCCTTGGCAAATTGGTGGAGCTTAATAATATGATTCCTTTTGGAATTATATATATGATTTATTTTTAGTTATAAACATGAGTTGACTTACAACACACCTGAATCTTTACCTATATATAAAAATGATAACCAAGTGTGGTACACAAGACAAGAAGTCCAGTGATTTTTTTTTCTTCAGGGACTTGTAAAGACCTTGATTAACAAAGATTATAACACTATCACTACACCTCATTTCTATTTCTTTATTTAAGGATAAAACAACACATACCTTATTTGTTCATAGTTGAGTTTCTTGCATGACAATCTCGAGGGTTCCAGTGGCTAGCACAATATGTTTTTGTTTTCCTGATTATTCTGGAAGGAAGTGAATTTTAAATGAAGATGTGGTGACTCAGGAAATAGGCTGCAGTATGAAATAAAGAAGTATATTTTTCTTTCCCGTTCTCTCTTCCCTAGGGCAGGAGGCAGTGTGTTATGCTACTGATCCATGGACAAGACAGCCTTTCTGAATTTAGAACTGGGAGTCTGGGGTTGGCTCCCAAGAGACAGTGGGAGTAGAACAGAGAGATGGCCTTCTAGAAACATCTGTCATTGCTTGATCTCATTTGAGTTATTATAAACTATTTTCTGTCTTGTTTCTTTTCATTATCCATAAAACATTGAATACCTTTTACTCAGAGCAACATATTTCTCTTTCTAATTTTGTGAGAGGCAAAAATTAGCATATGCAGCTATGGGTACCAGCAAGAATGGCTGTTTCTGTGAAGTTAATGGGGACTTGGTTTTTATGGTAGCAAGATCTGTAGCAGGAAAGAAATGGACGTGGTGGAAATTGTTGTGTGGGTGTGCCCAGACAAATTTGTGGTTATACTCAAAACCTAATTATCAGGAGCAAGGAGCTGAGTACTCTAGGCAGAGGTTGCTTTAACACCTGCAAGTAGAGTTAAGAACTTGCTTCAGCTATAGATAATCGTATACTAGTCTTGGATAAGACATTTTAAACAAGGCTGTAATATTCTCTATTATCTAACCACTATGAAACAGAAATAGCATTCCATATTGTGGACTTCCTGGATACATGCATTTGAAGTGGGAAGAAAGAATGACAGACTCAAATGTCAACACTTTCATTTCTGTGCTATTAGCATAGAGATTGTCACGAGTGAAGATTCATGAGAAACTTTTTGAAGAAAGTCATAGAAGAAAGTTTGTAAAGTATTTGATATAAAAGCCAGGCACACACTTGAACTATTTTAGCTGCATAATTAGTGCCAGTTCACAAAAAAAAAATGTATCTGCTTTTCCTTAATCTGTTGTTTTTTCCACCCTTTGTAATTTTTCTTCAGCAAGTATGTACTGCTGTGTTCGATCACTATTGATTATTTTTCTCTTTCCAGTGGAGCTTGAAACAAACATTTGCTTAGAACTCCTAAATGCACGAAAGCAGCAAGAAAGTAGCTTAATTTTCATTCCCAGAATTCCATATCAAACAAGGACAAAGCATCCAATACCACTGAATTTCCACATTGATTCTGAAGAGGGTATCACAAATTGGAATTGTATCAGCTCTTCTCTAGGAGTAGAATTTATGCTACAGGGTGATATTAATATTTAGTATTCCAAGTTGTCTGAGCTATCTCCAAATTAAGAATCTGTCAGTTGTGTCATTATAAACCTCTCTTTTATCTATGGGAAGTTGAGTCCTATGGCTTATCTTTCGAAACATAGAAGCTGTAAAGTAGGGGAACTGATGGTATGAAGCCTCTGCTCTTACAACATGAGAACAACAGTGATGGGAGATCCTAGAAATGGTTGGGAAATGCAGAGGCTGCTCTTGGCAGAAGTATTCTTTGTGCTGCTACCTCAGTTGTAATTACCTTGTTGGTCAGAATTAATTTGAAGACAGAGAAACTGGAAACACAGTGTACGTATAGTCAGCTGAGATATGGATAGTCTATAGGATGCAGCTAAATAAGAATTTCCAACAATAAGCACTACATCAATGACAAGCAGCCAGACCACATAGGACCATCTACAAAAGAGAAGAGCACCACAGAATGTAGTGCAGTCTCTCATGGTCTTATGTACAGATTTTCTCCCATCTCTGCAATATCCCACATCTGTGCCTTTGGTGTAGTGGAAGGGTTGTATATGAAAGCTTTGATAATATGGTAGAGATGATAGTTAGGGTTTCACAACAGTGCTGTACTCATCAGTGACTCAATATACTGATCATCTGTGGCTGGCACTATTACCTATTGCTTGTTCCATCTTATATTCCTTTCACTGAGCAGTTTATGAGGCTATTAAGTAGATATTATACCTGACACAATAGAAATATTAAGTGCCATGCTCTGATTACATGATTAATAGAATATTTTTGTTTTTGTTTGTTTTTATTGTTGTTGTTTTGTTTTGTTTTTCCCCGAGACAAGGTTTCTGTGTATAGACCTGGCTGTCCCAGAACTGCCTCTGTAGACCAGGCTGGCCTTGAACTCAGAAATCCTCCTGCCTTTGCCTCCCAAGTGCTGGGATTAAAGGTGTGCACCACCACTGCCTAGTCCTAATGGAATGGTTTTATTTTGAGTTTATATAAGCTCTAGAATTAAGTCCTACTGCTGTCATAGTAAATTTATAAGTAGTCACTTAAAGGGAGAAAATGTACTATGATACAGTCCTGTAGGTCAGAAATCAAACCTGAATTTTGATGAGGTAAGGACTTTTGTACAACTTTTCCATAGGATAACTGCCTTCCTTACATTTTTACAGCTTCTTGAGGCCCTGATTTACTGGCTTATCACCTTTTCTGTCTCCTGAGCTGCAGGGTGTTTGTCTGACCTCACCTGGGTCTTATTGTCTTTCTCACCATGGCTGCAGATTGTGATGGTTAAGTAAAAATAGTTCCCATAGGCTCATAGATTTAAATGCTTGGTTACTAGGGAGTTGCACTACTTGAAAGGATTAGGGGATATGGCTTTGTTGGAGCAAGTGTATCAATGGGAGTGGGCTTTGAGGTTTTCAGAAGCCCAGTCCAGGGTCTGTGGCTTTCTTTCTTCTGCCTGAAGATCTGGATGTAGACTTCTTTATTACTTCTCCACCACCATGTCTTTCTGTATGTCACAATGTTCCCTGCCATGATGACAATGGACTAAACTCTCAAATTATGGAAAATAAAAACTTTCTTTTATAAGAGTGGCTGTGGTCTCTTCGGAGCAATAGAGCAATGAGGAAGACAGGGAAGATTCCAGGTTTTCATAGTCCTGTATTGCTAGACAGAATCCATGGTGTTGTGTACACATTAAGGCTGTTAACATCCACAATTAAAAAGACCCCCTGTCATGAATGCAATGCATTCTGTTGTACACTTGTAGGTCATAGTTGTTAAATGATTAGGCTGAAACTGTTATGGTGGCCTTGGAGTTGTTTTTGACAAATTCATGACATGGTAAGTATGTAACAATGTTTTGAGAAGAATAATAAATATCTAAAATCCTGGAATTTGAAACTATTCCACTGCACATAGATAGATTAATTGTGATTGGTTTGAGGGCAATTGTTTGTAACATCATTCTAGTTTCTCAATTTGGGAGATAAAGGTTAATTTGCTCAGAGGGGCAGAGATGCACATTTGGTGTGCATTTGAAGCAGCAGAATGTGCTATTGTTGTATATCAGTGTTAATTAGTTAACAGTGCCGGTAAAGCATGCTTATTAAGAGTATTGAGGATGTTTGGTCTCTGTTTTAAGGAAAGTCCCTTGGTCCTGGATTCTTCTGAGAAATTTCAAGTATGTTAAAGAATTCAAATGGAGAGCACTCATGAAAATTTCCTTATGTGTTAGTTTTTTTCCAATCTGGCTCAAGGTTTAAGCAATTAGTGAGAATGCCAGAAACCAAGACCCTTATGGATAGAAATTAATTGCTGTCAGTGGGAATACTGTGGGAATGCTCCTGTGAATTAAATTCTTGATGCTAGCTAGCAAAAGAGAAAATTAATGCCTGACAATGTGGCAGAGAATAATTGTGTTCTGAATCAGGTTCACTTGCTTGGGATATGGGAGAAAAGTTAGAGGTGATTGGACAAAGACAAACTGCGTTGTTGAAACTGATCTGATTTCTGAGACAAGACCTTGGGTTTTGAGCCAAGGATCTCCCTTGATACAGTTGTAAACATCTGTAATTGGTATTAAACCAATATTCAGTCAAAGAGTGAAAATAGATTGGGATTATTCAAGATGCACCACAAAACAATTCCTTGATGAAGATCTGGCAACTTTATGCCATTAAAAGACCTCATTTGAATGGAGAGTAAATGATGGCACAATGGCTTCGGAAGGATTTTAAAATACCCAGTTCTCTCCAGTGGCAGGTACTTAGAGGCATTTTACAAACCAATAGGGGCGGCTAAAAAAGCAAGCAAAATACAAAGGAAAGATGTATGCCTTTAACAAAAAACAAGAGGTATAAATTCAGGCTTCCCCAAACAGGAATAAATACATGTATTTCTTACTGGTTCTGAAAAATAACGTTGAACACAACAGCGATGTCACTTCCAATTGCTTATTTCTTGCCTTGGGGGAGGCAAATGTTCTATTAACAAACAAGTAGTAAAAGAATTATTTGCTCTCAATAATGAGAGTCTAAGAGACACAGGGAGTCCAAGCTGAATCATTCAATGAGAGAAAGGATTTACTAATTCTGTGTTACTGGCAGAGCTGATTAAAAAAAGGGCTTTTGCTAGGAAGCATTAAAGAATCACAGAATGGAGGTGGTTCTATAAATGGAGTTGGTTGAGGAGTCTGTGAAATTCAACTTTACAAATATGGAGAACTTCATTCCACATCTGAGAATCCAGAGAATGATTAGGTGGGTCCAGCCATGGGTAGGAAATATGGAGAGAGGAAGAGAAGTAGAGAAGTAGTGGGAACAGAATAAATAAAGCTCTCTCTCTGTGTGTGTGTGTGTGTGTGTGTGTGTGTGTGTGTCAGAGAGAGTGTGCATGTTTCATTTAGTGCCAGTGTGCAGAGTATAAGTTAAGAACCAGAGTGCACTCTCATCCACCACCAAATGGCTAATAACTAATCAATGATTGCAAAATACTTGGAAGTTAGTGAGCTTAATATTAATGCCAAATATCAACAGGACTGGACTTTTGTTTAGTATTGCTGCCAAATAAGCTTCTTTGCAGAAATCTGGGAAATTACTTGCTTGGAGGATCAAAATGACATTTGGAGCCTTACTAACAAACTAAAAATAGGTTTCCTGCTGGTGTGGATGGGATGTGCATGGTACTAAAATACAGTTTGGGTTGTAGTAATTAAGGGCATAAATGTCTATCAGCTGGTTCTGTACGCTTCGGGATTCTTTGCTATTTTATTGAAACTGGATTGTAACATGACTCACTGATATAAGGGACACCTCTTGATTTACTTGTCCTGGCTCTAGTTTACTGTTGTACAATTGTCCTAATAGTGCCACGGCAATGACAATCCAGCACTCACTACCAACATCAGTGTTACTTCCTACAAAATGCCTTGACCTTTTAAATAACCTGTCCCCTGCTCTTGTTTCCAGAGATGATAACTCAATATAAGCTGATCATGGAATAGCAATAATAAATAAATATAATAATAATAATAATAATAATAATAATAATAATAATAATAATAATAATGTAAAAACTGATACCCCAAATTTCTCTTTGAACTTAAAGCCTGTAAGTGCTCTCCATCCGCAAGTGTACTCTGTTTGTCTCCAGTTCTAGGAAAAGAGGATATTTTTATTTGTTTAGGAAACTTAGCTGCCTGAGAATTAATCTGTCAATTTTAGGTTGCTCAGTGAATTGCTTGCAAAGCTAGCTGTAACTAACAATATTTGTAACAGTGTATTCTTAAGCAAACAACAATGTCTCTGGAATGTGTGCACATAAATATTAATTAGGGAGAAAACACAAGACAGCAATGAAACAGTTTCTATTAATTATTCTAGTTTTTTTTCAAACTTGGACTTATTTCCTCCCCCCCCAGAAAAAAACTCCCTGAATGCTCTGTCTCTATTTATGTGGTAATGGGTTCTGAAAGTCAGTAGCTGAATTTACTGGTAGGTCCCCCTGAAATTTTTTCCCTCATTACTAATCTGTATCAGTGATGAATAAGGAAGAACAACTGATTTTCTCTGCTGGTCAAGGTGGCTATCCAGGACACACTGCCAGAAGATTCCCAGGACTTCTTGGTGCTAAGAGCAGCTGCTTCCCAGCAATTGTGGCACACATCTTCTGTGAGTTTTGCAGTTCTTCAAAACTCAGATGACTCCAAAATGAAAAAAATCAAATGTTTACATAGATGCTTCATAGTCCTTCAGAAGAACTTGCCACAGAATAATGACTTTCTTCACACAGTCTCCACACTGAGCAAGACATGAATGCTGGATGAGAGGCCAGTCAGGTAGAATGAGTTCACAATATTTTTTTCTGATAAAGCTCCAGCCAGGTTGATTATCTTCCTATTGGTTAATGATTTTTAATCTTTTGTTTCAGACCATAGGAGAATATGAATAAGGCACAAAGAAGGTAAGAGCAGTGAAGGTGATAGTGACATCTAAGGACCATAGGAGGATGCAAATGCTGAGGCAACATTTAATGGAATGCAAGAACCAACTGATAGAAAATCTGAAAGGTAATTTTAAGATACTGAAAATGTGGAGGAGGAACTATCTATAATACTCTTCTATTTTTAAGGATTTTATCATAAATCACTCATATTCCTATCTGTGGAGCTGCTTTATCAACAGTGAAATCCATCTGACTCCCAAAATAAAAACTGCAAATGGACAGAATTCATTCCAAAAGTTTAATACAGGTTATAAAAGAAATGCAAGATAAATAAAAAGATAACATCTAACTGTCTGATAAACCAGTAAGTGTTAAAACAAACAGAAAAACAAACAAATAACCAGATGTCTAGCAGTGCCATACAGAACAGGAAGCCAGCTTCCTAGGACATCTTTGCAAAGGCGTAAGTTGATATCATCTTCTGAGGAGTAGCTTCATGGCATGTAAAGAACATTTTAAAATATGTACTCTCTTTGAGCTGTCATTTGAGAATACAAGAACTTAACCTAAGAACATCACATTTATGAATATTAAATATAGTTAAAAAACTATTTATCAATGTGGAAAATATCCTTAAAGAACTGAATAGAATAAAATAGGCAGATTAGAAAAATGAATGCCTCAGGTTATCATTAAGTGAGAAAGCACTTATATAGCATGCAGGAGACCCTGGGCTCCATCTCTAATATGAGAAGCAAAGAGAGGGAAAGAGAGAGAGGGTTAGGGGAGGGAGAGGGAAGTAGGGAGAGGGAAAGGAAAGTAGAGGGGAGAGGGAGAGAGAGAGAGGAAGAGAGAGAGAGAGAGAGAAGAGAGAGAGAGGAGAAATATTATATGAAAATGGAAGAAGTAGCCTAAGTTTCAATGGAGACTCTGAGATGTTGGAGATTCCAGGACCATGGTGCATTGACCCAGAAAAGCCTCTACATACATGGAGTGGAGGTGGCCCAAGTCAGAATCTATATTCTAGATGGCAGAAGTTGAAATGTGGGGCTACTCAAAACTATAGGAACAAAAATGATGCCAGCATGCGTATAATGGTGTTAGGTATGTAACACTGTCTGTTATTCGCCCTGCTAGATTTCCTTAGACTTCCCTTGCTTTGCCTCAGCCCCATCCCTTCATTTGCAATAGGCATTTTTTTTATTCAATGCCATTGAAGATTAGAAGTGTATGGCTTGTTTACTAATTTTGTAAAGGTTCACAGTTAAGAACTTGTCTTAAGAGGAGATTTTGGAATTTTGGATAATTTTGGAGCTCTTGGACACTCTAGAAACTTCTGAAATGTGTTTGTGGCCATGTTTCTAAGAGTTTGTATTGTTGTGTAATTGATGTGGGAGGCTCAGCCTAGTGTGGGAAGCACCATCCCTAGGTAGGGAGCCTGGGCTGTGTAACAAAGCTAGGTGAGCAAGAGCAATTGAGGGAGTCAGTAATCAGTGTCACTCCATGATTTCTACTTTGATTTCCTTTAGTGATATATCATGACCTGGAAGTATAATGTGAAAGAAAATGGATCCTCTCCCAAGTTCCTTTTGGTCATGGTGTTTAATACACCAAAAGCACAAAACTAGAACAAACCTTAAATTTACAATAGTTTTAAAAAGCTATCATTTGGTATTGGTACTTGCATGGGGGAAGCATTTATTTATTGATGCAAGTTAGTACAGCATTTATGGGGGAAGCTGAGAGAACAGTTGACAATATGTAGTAAAACACTACAATGTATATGCCACTATATCTAGCAAATGCTCTTTAGATGTTCATCACACTATCGATAATATTTAATACTGAGTTCTGACTACAGGTTAGGTACCGTGTTTCACTCTATTGGTATCAAGATATTAATTTATTGCAAAACTGTGACATAGGTTCTATTATTGTTCAGTTTGTATAGCTGTAGACATGCATCATGCTAATACTAATCATCATCAAGGTTATATAATATTCAGTTATATAAATAGAAAATGAAGCCAAATAGTTACCATACAAGAATATACCTCAGTAGTAAACGTAGACTCTACTCAGGGCATGAGGCCCTCAGTTTCATGCCCAACATTACAAAAATCAAATCACAAAATCAGGCATTGTAGAGATAAAATGTATATCTGTCTTTCTTATTTTCTTGCACAAATGCACAAAATGCTATGTATTGAATAATCCAGGCTTTTGAATGGGTTCTATGTCTCCCTACTAATCTAATTATAAGACTATAATCTAAATACTAATAACAGCTTGATTTCATTAGACCAATAGTTGAGGTTCAGAAATACATGTCCAATGCTTATCTAAAATATTTAGATAATTCTGCATGCTCCTTTCTAGTCCACCCTCTATGTTGCACTGCTCTTAGAGAACTGGGCCTTGTATACAGTTGTAGAACATGTTGATTTCCCCTGTCCTAGATGACAATATAATATGCAACCAATCCTTAAAATATAATGTAGTAGCACACTTAGCTCCCAGTCATTTCCTGTGAGGAAATGAATTCAAAATCGGAGAGAGATTCAGAGTGGGAATACTGTGACATCTGTTTTAATGTTAGGATTATAAAAAAAAGGGATTTCATATTTAAGAATAATCTACAGGATAGAGAAAAATTTCCATAATCTAGACTATTTATTTAGTAGTAATTATTTACCTGTTGTCATTTGTAGGTAAGAAAAGTAATTTCCCCATCGTCACACAGATGTCACAGTCCACTGAATTTTTTAAAACTGTAATTTCTTTGTATAATTGATGCAAGAGATGAATAACGTTTTCCCATCTTCTTTTGTCTTTCAGTTTTTAGAAATAAGATCTTCTGGAGACCTAGTGCTCCTCTCATCCTCCTAGGGAATCTGGCCCCACACAGCAGTCTCATTTTAGCAGAGAGCAAAAGCCCGTATCTCACCTTCTCTGGGACTCACAGTGTTCTTGCCCTCTGGCCCTCACAGTTCTGGAACACTTGCCTCTACGCTGCTTCAGCTTCTAATTTTCTACCTTCGGATCTTGTGCTGAGATGATATAGAACAGTTAGCTGTGGCTATTTTGTTTCTTTTTTTCTCTCCTGTGCCCTTACCTTCATCAGCCTTCATTTCTCTGATGCCCTCCAAAAGATCTACCGTCAGTAGAAACCAATTTTGTTTACACTGTCTTTCCTATAAAACATATGTACATTTTGTACCATTCTTTTAGAACCTGGCTGGCTGAATAACTCATTTGGTAATTGTCCTGCCTTGTATTAACTGTCAACTTGATGCAGCACAGTCATCTGAGAAGAGAACCCTCAATTGAGGCATTTCTTAGATTGAATTTGCCTGTGCACAGGTCTGTGGGAGATTGTCCTGTTTATTGACACAGAGGGCCCAGCCCACTGTAGGCAGCAACATCCCTTGGCATGTAGAACAGGGCTACAAGCCAAGGCTCAGACTTTCCCCATGTTTACTGCCTTCAATACCCTGCTTCCTGCTTTGACTTCCCTCAATGATGGACTATAACCTGTAATCCAAAATGATCTCTTTCATCCCATTAATCCCTTTTTATCATGGTGTTTATTGTAGTCACACTATGGAACCAAAAACAGGAGTGGATTATGAAGTCTTCTTTAATTTCCTAACAAAATTTATCCTTATTTAATCCTTGGAGCATCAAAGAAACGGAACCCAAAGCATGTGTGTGTATGCATTTCTGTGTGTGTGTGCTTGTGTGTGTGTTTGTGTGTGAGGGTATGTGTTTGTGTGAGGGTGTGTGTTTGGGTGAGGGTGTGTGTGTGTATGTGTCTTTGTGTGTGTGTGAAGGTGTGTTTGTGAGTGTGTCCGTGTGCATGTGTGTAAGAATGAACATGCGTATGGAGGTCAGAGATGACATCTGGTTCCCTAGAGCTGGCAGTAATGATCTGTCAGATACAAATACTAGGAACCAAATTTGCTCCTTTGCAAGAATAAAGAAAAGCACATAAACAAGAGGAGGAAACACTGCCATCCTGTTTATCTGGTCACAACTTCTAGTGTGATTTGAAGAATTCAAAGAGACACCTATAATTTCTAGCAGTCCAACAATTCAGCAACTAAGAATAGCAAGTCTTTGCCTTTAGTTTGGAAGCCCATAGATTTTTGGTTGCCCACCATTGTGTGGGAGCCAGCTGCACTATCTGAAACTGAAGAGACTGTCCAAGGTGTGTAGCAACCGTGGCTGATGTTGCAGGAGCATTTACGCTGGCAGTCTTGCAACCACCAGCAGACTCCTTAGAGAACTTGAGTCTTTCCATAACTTAAATGGAATTACTACAATCCTTGATGGATGAGAGAATCTTCTGTGGCAAAGTTCCACCCTTGTCTCTGTGCCTCCAGGTCAGTAAGCCAGTTTGAAGGAGAGGGGTACTTGCACAGTAAAAGGGCTCATGGATTTACAGAGGCACTTTCTGATCAGATAGGACTATGGAGGAGTGAATGTGTAGCATGTCCATTTTCTTCATATAATATTTAAAAGCCTAGATTTATGTGTGACTTGTTTGGACTGTATATTCCAATGAAGAATGAAACTTAAAATAAATGGGGTATAGTATTAGTAAGATGATTGAATTTATTCTAAAATTTTAAAGATCTCTAGCTTGCACCACTACCAAAATAAATTATAGGTAACTAAACATTATTAGGTTTTAAAATTCATAGAATGACCAGAAATCATTATACATGGAGATTTATATGACACAATAGGAAAGATTTCTCTATGAATTATGTCAAAGCCAGAACCAAAAAGATGAAGGAAATATCAATGACAAATATCTTAAAGCCTAAAACTGCAATAAAATTATTTTAATGTTTAAGAGAGAAAAAAGTTAATATAGTAAGTGAAACAGTGTTTTTAAAATGTTTGACCTAAGGAAAAACAGTTTCAGTATACTAACCAATTACATAAATAACTGTACAAGATGCAAAAATGGTACCAGTCTCAGTGGTCTTGAAAGACACACATGAAAAGAAGACATGATTTTAAACTGCCAAATGAAAAGATTTCAAAATGCTCAGCAGGAAGTTACAATTGTGGGGAATTGGAAATCCTATAAATTTTTAGTGGAAAATGCCACAAAATCCTTTTAAAATGGTAGTTTGCTAAAATGTATAAATCTTAAAATGTGCTTAACTTTTGACCATGGAAATTTGCTTTTATGATTCAATTCTAAGTTGTGCATATGTATGCCCATGTACATGCATACTATTTATTAATTATTTATCTATTTAATATTCATACTTCTTTGTCCTACTGGAATATAGGTTTTTCAAGGTCAGGAACACTGCCCATTTAATTTTCTATGCTTTACCTAAACAAATACATCATTTAGGTGATCAATACATGTTTGTGGATTTTTTTTTTAATTTTAAAATACTTATAAGGGACCCAGACATTATATAGCATGCTTAGAGGATAATATGGCTGGCATGTTAAAGACATTTGAAATTGATCAGAAGCAAGCGAGAAGAGGAGCCAGAAAATAGGCAAGGTAGGGCTAGAGAAATTGCTCACTGCTTAAAACCACACGTTTGTGAGCAAGAGAACCAGCATTCAGATCCTTAAAGCCAAGTAAATTCTGAGGTTAATAGATGTTTTTTTTGCCTACTCTTAAAAAAATGGTTTTTTTAAGGCCATGATACTTGTGTAAAGAGCACTTAATACAGTGTGCCATCCCCACAAGCTTGTCTGGCTTCATTATAAAGGGTATGCCAATCGTGAAAGAATTCTCTACCATAGAAGTTTTATGCTGTGTGTCATGACCCCTTTGGTGTCAAATGGTATTTTCACAGTGGTTTTCTCAGACTATTGCAAAACATAAATATTTACATTATGATTCATAACAATAGAAAAATTACAGCTACGAAGTAGCAGCAGAATAATTTGACGGTTGGGGTCACCCGAGCTATGCAACTGTATGAAAGGGTCACAGCATTCAGAGGGCTGAGAACCTCTGCCTTGCAGTGCAGTGTATCCAGATGCTGGACACGAGTTTTCCAAAGTGTTCCTTTGCCTTTCTAAACTAAATCAGTTAATTTGTGAATAATTATTTTTATAAAAATTAAATATAGATGTTATAGGCATTCAGATAAAATAGAAAATGGGGCTGATGGCCCAGACAGTAAAGTGCTTGCAAATGTGAACATTTGAGTTTCAACCCCCAGAACCCATGTGAAAATGTAGTGATGTGTGTCTGTAACCCCAAGGCTGGGAGATGTGAGGTTCCCTAGGCTAGCTGGTCAATCTGGCCAGTCAGTGATCAATACTTTACCTGAAGATGTAACTTATTAATGTTTTAGTATATATCTTTCTGTGCTTTAAAAAGTAAAGTCCTTTATGACAAAATAACATTGGAATGTAGAAACGATTTAATAATGTACCTTTCCGCATTCTTTATTGAGGAGTCCTTCCAGATCACACATGTACATCTTTCCTGTCACCTTATATCTGTGTGGCATTGGCTTGATTGGCTAGATTGATATTCTATGAGTTATTAACCTAATAAAGGCTCCTTGGACCAATATAACTGGAGAGTAAAAGAGGACAGCGTAGTGAAGGCTGGAGGCAAGATCGCCAACGTGTACAGCCATCCTGAGATGTGGAAGAGAGCTGTTTCTTACTGCTTTGCAGAGCTGAAGTGGAAGCTGACACACACTTCCCTGCCTGGATGTGTGCTCTGCATTTGCAAGGCTCTCCACCCAGACTTCATGAACCATGTCTGTTGTGGCTTGAATGTAAAACGTTTCTCACAGGCTCCCGTGCTTAAATACTTTTTCTCACCTAGCCGCACTGTTTCGGGAGGTCCTGGAATCTTTGGGTCAAAGGGCTGGCTATTTTAGTTTCTGAGGGTTGGCCTGGAAGGTAATGTTGGCGTCTGGTTCAGGCTAGGCTTCACCTTCATTTCTCACTGGAGAGTCTACCTCTATCACCTCCCAGAACTATGGTCTGACTCACACTGCCTTCCATATCTTCAATGTGATGGACAACTCTTTCTGAATTGACTCTAAATTTGTCTCTTCTTCTTTAAGTTGTTGCTTTCAAGGCTTTCTCCACATTGATAAAGAATGTAAATAATATAAAAAACTGCCACAGGGTTCTGAAGAAATGGCTCTGCCCCTGAGAGTTGACAGACCACTCTTCAGAGGGTGGGAGTACAGATCTCAGCACCCATGAGGGGTACTTAATCTGTGGATCCACACTACTGATACTGGACAGTTCTGCTCATCAGCTTTTCATCTACGCTGTGCTACATCTTAGTGGGTTATATGCTTATTTATAATATCTGGGAAGTTTGTGAGTTGCCACAGCCACAAACTCTGTGAGTGAAACAATCTTGGTTCTTATCTTTCCACATCTTCTCATTGTAATGGCAGTCACCTTTGCTCTGTGAGCTAAGTGCCATGACAACAGCCGCTCTCTGACATCACACTGCTGCCCTTGCAGTCAAAGAAGACCTCCTTGACAGCCAGTCAGCCCTATTAAGCTTTTTGTAAGAAAAAGCTTTTGTCCTTTCCCAGCACAAGCAGAAATAAATTTCAAAATATAAAGGAAGAACCTTCTCAGTGAAATGAATTTTATAAATCTCCAATAGATTTACTTTGCTGATCCACTTCTCAGAGATTTGAGGTTTTTCCCTAAATCTTGATTGGAATCGGTTATGGGAAGATGACTGGAATGGAAACTTTTGACTTGACAAAAAGGGTTTTAGGGAAAGATGGCTCAGCAATTAAGAGAAGATGCCACTCTAGCAGAGGACTAGAGTTTGTTTGCCAACACCTACACTGGATGGCTCACAACTACCTGTATGTCCAGATCCAGGGGACAAATGTCCTCTTTTGTGAATACCCACAGTCATGTGCACTTTCATAAAGACATGCAAACATGCATAGAATTAAAAGCAAAAATGAAATCCTTTAAAGAGAAAGTTGTAGTTCTAGTTCGCAAAAGAAAGTAGACACATGGGGAAGCAAGGATCCGTCAGGAGGCAAAAGTGGAGAGGAGAAGCATGGGTCAATGCTGTTATTGTGGACTTTACAGGAAGTCATGGAAAATCAGAGAGATTTGCTAAGTAAACGGAATCATTTGAATATATCAAGAGTAGAATATCAGAGATGGCCCTTAGTTGAGAAGTAGTAGGCCTAGGATGATTTGGGCTTTATGGTGAAGAGTTTGAGGGCATTGCTCATATGAGGCAGCACATATCTTCACCTGGAAAATACCAAATATGATAAGATATAACAAATCCATTTTTTCCTTGAAATAATGCCACAAAAGCTCTGGCATTTTGAACCTACAAAATGGGCATTGAACTGGAAGCTTAATAAGGTGAGTAGGCCCAACTTAGTAACTGGTGAAGCAGAGAACTGTTATTAATTTTCACTCATATTTTACCATCAGGCAAATGAATTTCTTGTAGTGGCCCTATGGATTTTCGTCTGATCACCTACAGGAGAGTTATGAAGGGGATCATTCCTTCAGTTAAGCTTGCTTCAGGTATACAGTGGAACCAAGACTACAACATGCCTTATACACTTTCCACTCTTCCAAAAAGGGAAAGTAAGAGTCAGGTTCACTGTCCTGAATCCTGAGTTAACTGAACTTCAAGCCTGCCCTTCATGGTTTCTTATACCCAGTTCTCACCTACTATTCTGTTTCATTCTCTAGCTGATCCAGGTGTAGAACAGCCCTTCTGTCCCCCTTGACCTCTGGGCCTCCTCTCCAGACTGTCGCTCTTCCACATCTGTCCAGCTCTGGTTACTTAGGACACCAGAGCTGAATTAGCTTTCAATTTCAGTTGCTATTTCTCTAATCTTTTAATTTTCTTTTTAGCTAAGGCTCTGGTTGTATTTTATTAGTTATTGTTTGAAGTTGACTTGCAATCAGTGCCAATAAGTTTAAGACATGAGAAAGTTTAATTGGAGATTCAGGGATGGAAACCATTTGGCTTTTCAGATTTATTAGCCTCTGTATTACATGCAGGAGCACCCAGAACATTGGAGTGCTTCCTTCCAGATTTTACAAGTTATTGTAATGTGGTTTCTGTGAGGGAAAGGCACAGTTCATGCCTTTCAGCTTGAGATTCAAACTCTTAACTTATGCAGAGACCTGGACATCTTCCCAAAGTTCTGACACATTAAGAAAATTATGCTCTATTTTTTTTTATGGTGGCAGGAACAGGTTTTTATGCCCGTAACAACTTCTACCTTGCAATGTTCACATACCTATCTAGCTGGTCAAGCGTTTCCTTCTGAGTGAATTGGGTTTGGCTTCCCAGTCCAGCCACAGGACTTGAATATGATGAGTGTTAGAAGCAGGATGGGGATGAGGGAAGGAATGCTATTTTCACCTTGTTAGTAGTGCAAGGTGGACTATGTGTCTGCTTGACGTGAGCTCTCAAACAGAGCGACTTCCCACATGTTCTGACTGGTGGCTGTTGGTCATTTAGTCGGCAGGATAAGCAATCTGGCAACAAAAAGCACAAACTCAGCCCTTCTGTAGGGCATCCAGGACAGCTCAGGGATCACACTGCCAGAGGAAAGATTCTATTGGGCTATACTCAAGACACCAAGTGGGGGTCATAGTAACCTACCATGCTAACTGCTGTGGAGGACTGGAAAAGTGGTGGAGAGGAGGCAGCAGCTCTCTTTAGGATGCAGTCATGTTGAAGTGAGGGAAGTGTTTTTTGGTTTCCCTCAGCTTGAGATTGGGCTGGGCTGCAAAAACAATAGTACCTTGATGCAGAAACAGAGAATAAGAATTCTAGTGCTGGCTCATCCTTTAATTGCTATGTATGTAAGGTCTAGTCTCTCACCACATTTCCTGGGATTTGGCTTCCTTATCAGTGAGGTAGCGATAATTAGCCTTCACTATCTCCCTCAAAGAGATGATGAGCTCTGAACAAGAGCATTAATGAATGTAAAAGAAGTTCAAGTATTCTGTACAGCTTAAAGAAAGACTGTTATTATCATGACTGCTAATAAAGTTTGCTGTGTGCCATAGTGTTTTGTGTTCCAAGCAAAGGGCACTCATCCAGGCTTTCCAGTCCTGTTGAGTCTAACATGCACCAAGATATTGAGGTATCTTATCCTTCTTTGCTCCATAATCAATGAGCCATTCTCTCATTTTGTTCATTGCAAGTCATACTGGACCCACTCCTCCCACTCTCTGGAAGGTCATTCCATCAAATCCTGTAGTGGCAGTTTGCACAATATTTGCAAATATCGACAAAAAATTTTACTCATTGACCTTTAATGAAACCTTCTGCCTACCCACTTAAGAAATTTGGAAATTGATCCAAATGCTCTTTTTTCAGTCCTCTCAGCCTCTTCCTCCTATTCCGTATTACCTGGCCTTTGAACCCTGTGGAATCTCTCAATTGAACCCTATGTCATAGTCACTGCTCACTCAGGGGTTAAACATGTGATTACTTGGTTGGTTTCTGTGGCTTACTGATTACATCCTTTTAATAGTCAGCTCCCCTGCCAATGTATAATCTAGGCAAGTACCAGACTGAAGTTTCTAACCACATATTTGATCATCGCCTTTCCCTGCTTCGGGTACCTTTCTGAGGTACACCCTTCTCAGGATGAAGCTACTTACAAAATGCCACCATACACGAACTTCTTCAAGAATAGACACGTAAGTACGTATGTCTCTCTTCTCATCTATTTTGGTTTTGAAATATTAAGAAACAGAAAAAAATAAGTATGATTTTAAACCAGGTGACTATTTTTCATAGGAGACCCATAATTGTATCCCTATAGCTCTCCAGTGTACTGTTCTGGACCATTTTCACATACAGAGGTTCAAAGAGTTCTCTAGTTATGTCTGTGAATGATTTTCTGACTTCAAGTTTGTGCTTCTTTTTTTCAGAAATTTCTATTTCCCTTCTTTGTCTAGAAATGCTGCCTTTCTCTCAAGCCTTGTCTTAGTTGTGATATCATTTCTGCGGAAAAAAAAAAACAACACTATGGCTAAAGCAACTGTTATAAAGGACAAATTTACTTGTGCTGGCTTACAGTTTCAGATATTCAATCAATTATCACATGGAAGGAAGCATGACCGTGTCCAGGCAGGCATGGTGCTGGAAAAAGAGTTGATGGTTCTACCTCCTGATCCAGATCACTCAATAGGTCTACGGGGCTAGAGTTCACCATGCACACTTCCTTGAAGTCTGACCTTCTCATTCTAAGGAAATAAGGTTGGAATTTTCAAACACTACAGATCAGATGTATTCTGATTAATGGGGAAAAAGAATAAATGTTTAAGAATCCATTATAAAAAACTCAAAAATAAAAATAAATAAATGACAATTATGCCAAGAAAATTAACATAAAATAGTAAACATTTGAGTGTTTTACATTTTATTCTATGGGAAAACATGCTACTTTGTACATTGCAATTGAGGCCTTTATCAGTGTTTGCTAGAGGTCACAGACAGTCTGAAGAAACAACATAAATCTTCCAAGTAGATTGTGATTGCATTCATATCTGAGATACTGATGACTGTTGTTTGTTTGTTGGGTATACCTCATCTGTCTCTCTGCCTTTGAAAACCAATGGTAGCCTGTTAGCACCCAGAAACGGCGGTAGATATGGGCGGGTCCACAGACCTGTCGTCAAGGCAACGGCCACCATATTTCCAGAATCCATTGGGTTCAGCTCCCACCTTTACCTGGACCTACTATGTCACAACCCGTATATATGAGACAATTCTTCCATTTCTCTCTCTTTTTTCCTCTCTCTCTCCTCCTGCGCCGTGGTCCCCACTCCCCCTTAATTAAACCTCTTAAATGTGGAGCTGTTTGTGCCTGGTATCTGCAGACGCGCCCGCCGCGACCCGAACCTCAAACCCCAACATAACCTTTCTCTGCAAGGGTTATTGGGCATATGTAAAGAACACATAGCTTCAGATGACATTTTTCTCGAAGCTGTGGAAATTGGAGCCTGGGGTCTGCCACACCTAAGCTTCCTGTGGCCACAGATAGTAATGAAAACCAAGCCTTAGAGAATGGACAAGAATGATAAAGAACACACACCCACTACCCTAAGCCCGAGGCCTGGCAATGCCATGGGCCCACCCGTGGCCCTAGATAATTAGATAACCAGACCATAGAGAGTTCGTGTGTCCGTGCAAGTGATAAAGAAGTCATGAAATAATGTGTTGAATGTCCTAGTTGTAATTGGCTGAATTTAGCTTAAAATACTAAATACTTCATTTAGAGAAATAACCTCCTTGAACCCCAGGAGGACCTGGACATCCACTGTTTATACAGCAAAGCCTGCACACCGAATCTCAGCTCCAGAGGATCCAATGCAAGGAACATCGAGTCGCACCTCACCTGTGTGCCACCACTGGTGAGCTAGGGATACGCCTGTCAGACTGGAAAGGTTGTGGGAGAGTGTTTGTGGGAATGAATGAATGAGGGCCCGTTTTACCATTTATTTGCTTCTTGTCATTTATGAATAAATAAAAGTACTAGAACCTTTCCACTCGATTTTGAGGAATTTGTTACCACCATTCTTATGGCCCAAATCGCAACAACTTGACTGTTTAGCCTTGGGATACAGACTTGAAAAGAACTGCAGTTGAAACAATCCGTGTAGCTGAATATCAAATGCTAAGCAGCAAATAGTTTGTCCTGAAGAACATTCAGATTGACATTGGTTGAACCTGTAAGACTCTAAATACTGGATCTCTTCCACTGGGATCTTTTTTGTTGGCTGTTTTAGGCAATAGTTGATTTGTTTTAAATTTAAAAAGCTATGATTATATTAACTTACTCATATTAGATTCATAAGCCATTATTCAAAAACTTTTACAAGTCTGCAAATAGGGCACCAGCGTGTTTGACATATAGACCAGATCCAATTTTAGTTTTTCCCTTCTCTAAATAGCATGGTCATAGCCATCTATTATTAGTTTTTTCTGTAGCTCTTGATCCACACCACTGGGAGTCCTTAAAGTTGAAAACAATGTTGTACTTAGCTTTGAGTATCCAATGTCTTTGCTGACTTTTGGTAGGTGCTCACAAACTGTCTGTAAATGATAAAGTATGGAAGTCAGGTTAGATGCCCATCAGCAGGTGAATGGGTGAGGAAGATGTGGTCCGTATCCATAGTGGGGCTTTATTCAGCTTCTTTATAACAGGAAAATTTGAAATTTGAAGGAAAATGAATGGCTCTTAAAAGTATTCATATTAACTGATGTGTTCCAGACCCAGAATGACAAAAATATCTCATATATGTGAATCCTATGGAGAAAATATAATTAAAGCATGTGACAAGACCAGAAAAGAATCAGTGGAGGTGCTGAGAGAATAGAAGAAGTCTGCAAGACTTATTTAACATAAATGTGGAAAGGAGTCTGGGATGCATGGGGGACTATGTGGATGTGGTAAAGAGATAGGGGTAAGGAGGAAAAACTAATTAAAACATAGTGTTTGGGAATATCATAATAATACTTAATTTTTGTAAACTAACTTGGCAGTGAAGGAAAAAATATTCTCATAAATGAAATAACTGAATACCTGAATGATCATTGGTTTTCAATGACCAAACGTGTACTTAGTGACTTACAGCAGGCCACAGTTTATGCACATTGTATTAATCAGACACAATTCCGAGTTCTTTGGTATGAACAGATAATGCACAAAAGAATAATATGATTTAAATGTAGAGAACCTGTGGAACTGACAATAGGGTCCTGAGTTCCACTCTCAACTCTTACATCATCAGTGCCTTCAAAGGGTTAGCTTCCAGCACTCCAAAGACTTCAGCAAAGGGCTCAAATTGGGTCAAAGCTGTCATTGCTGATTTGCAACTCTGCTGGATGTTACATGTCACAGGGTTGTGTTTCTTACCCTCTATAGAGACTTAATTTTCATTTTCACACCCATTTTGCAAGCACTGAAGTGATAAAAGATTAATTAGGAAGTAAAAATACACAGTAGTGTGAATCTTCAGTTTCCTACCTGGTATCCCATCAGTTGCTGTGTACAAGTTTCCCATAACGATGCTGAGGCAAGCAACACCTTTGGAAGGACTTGGGTGCCTTGTTTATTCTGAAGTCAATTCATTTCTAAATCACACATCTAGGACTTCTTTGCCTGTTTCTGGAGAAGCAGGCTCAAAGGCACAGATGTGGTTGACCTTTAAAAAGGGGCTCCTCAGCCAGGTCCATGGCTTTACCTAGAAAAGCTGGAGAGTTCGTAGAAATGATGGAGAACTCGATTTGCCTCCTCATCTTGTATAGGTTCTCTATGTACCTGAGACAGTGTGTGTTTATTTTTTCATTCATGGAATACTTAATATCATGAGGCCATAGGAGACAGAACTGTGCTGCCCCACTATACAATTTGGGAAATATCAGCGTCCTTGATCTTAAGACAGAATAAGACCACTGCAGAATAAGGCCCATGGAATTTTCCAGCAGGGCTCTGAGTGTGGTAGGAGGTGGGACTGGTTGGTGGGTGGTGGGTGGTAGCAGTGATACTTTTCATGTTTACAGTTCTGGCAGTTCAGATTTATTTGGCGCTGTTCCAAGAGAAACTCCCAGTGGCCTGTAGTAGCTTGTGGGTTTTTTCTTTAGAATTTGTTGAATTTTCTGTTTTCATATATTTGGCATTATTATAGGAATAGGAATTCTTACATAAAATATCATAATCAACTTTAATTATTTGAGTGTCCACATAAATAAGTTTACTTTAATCTAAAATGTTTTTCTATTCAAAAGCACAGATTTGAGTCAATCTGTAAAGCAAGGGGACATATTTTATATGTGTGCATGTCACAAAGAGCTGATAGGCAGAATACATATGTAACTGGAAAAACTCAGTTGGAACAATGTCCAAGTTTAAAACTGATCACATCATTCAGCATACCATTATGGATGGGGGAAAATTTCACAAGGCCCCAAATATAGATAAAAGAGCTGCAGGAAACCAATGGGTGATGACAGAGGCAGAATAGGCATTCTCCAGGGATGCAACCCCAACTGAGCAGCCCTAAACATATATATGTGTATATATACACACATATATATAGTACCAACACTAAATGGACTCAGTAGACTGTATGTATTATGTATGTACGCTTATGTATGTTTAGGAACAATTAGGAACTTAGGAGAAATTATAGTGCACAGGAGATGGTGGAAGCAGAGCAGTGGAGTTTAAAATAATATGAATACAGTATTCTTACACCAAATTCTCAAAAATGTGAAATGTGAACAATTGATCTAAACAGATGTTTCATGTGACAAAGCATTCAACCTCCCAAGTGGTCAAAGAGCTGAACCTAAAAATCAAAATGTAACATTGCCCCACCTCTGTAACAATAACTAGTATGACTCTCACTTTGCTCTTTTCCTTTTGTTTCTTTGCTTTGTCCTTTTTCAGAATTGTTTGGTTTTGTTTTCTCTTATTTTACTGTTATTCCTTAGGTGCCTGTTCGTTTTCTAAGTAACTAATGCAAAAGTACCAAGGGGGTGTGGAAGAAAGGAACCTTTGCACAGTGTTGGTGCAGTGGTCATTGATGCACTACATTAATGCAGTGGTCAAGGAGAACATTATGCCTGTTCCTCAACGTACACATACTGCAATACCGTACAAAGGAAAGTCAGCTTTTCAAAGAGACACTTGCACCCACATGCTCCATACAGCACAATTCATAATAACCAAGAATGCAAACAACATGTGCTTCCATCAACTGGAATACCATTGAGACAAGAAAGCAATTTCAGTCATTTTCAGATGGATGGATCTGAAGACCTTTGTGTTAAGTACAATAAGCTAGGCACAGATAAACAAGCTATGCATTACCTCACTCGATTGGAATCTACAAAGGTCTGGAATTGTGCAGTGTATAAGGGCATTAAGCAGAGGCTGGGGGTAGTGGAGGAAGTGGGTGATGGTGCTAGGGTGACCAGAGAGTACTGTTACAGTCAGAAAGGAGCCAGAACCGCAGGTGCTGTCACTCTGTATAATGATCACAGGTTATACTTGTGTACTGAAAAACATCTGAAAGAAGAATTCTTCAAGTTTTCAGTGTAAGAAAGAGTGAATGTCTGAGGAGATGAATATATTTCACCTGATTCAAAAACTGAATAATTCATACGTGTATACGTGTATTGAAGGTGATGTGGAATCCATAGTATGTATGATGTTCATGTTTATGTGAGCTGGGGTGTATAGTTCAATTGGTGATGTACAAGGCCTTGCCTAGGATGTAAAAAGCCTTGGGTTTGATCCCCAGACCACACAAAGCAAACATGATAGCACACACCTGTAATCCCAGAACTCTGGAGGCAGAAGGGGAAGAATCCTCCTTACCTAGTGAGAGCAGCCTTAGGATGCATGAGACACTGGGTCAAAACAAAACAAAACAACTGGAAAACAAAAATCAGACCCACCCCTGCAAATAAGACAACCAACCGTGTGTGTGGTAAGTTCAGCTTCTTTCCTTGGGGCTTGGTGGAACTCAGGTCACTTGGTAAGAGAGAAAATGTGTTTTCTTCCTTTACATGTGGTGCTCTTCCTATAGTACAGTGGCAGGGAGAGTGGGAAGAACCCCTGAGGTAATCATTCCTTCCTAGTCTTGCTTTGATTAACCCATGTTTCTTCTTACATACAATTTAAACGAACTGAACACTTTCATTTTGTCTAACTTGCGGGCATCCTCTCTCACGCCCCGACTTTACAGGAGCTATTCTTGGTGAGTGGTGTTTTCTTTCTCTCTTCTGGAGCAAACCCTCTCTACTGGAGCCCTCATACTGGCTTTTCCCACCTCTGGGATACCTGTAACTTCCCTTATACAATTATAGCTCTGATTGTGTGTATTCTCACATCCATTTGCTCTCCCTTGGCTGTGATGCTGTGAATCAGGAGATGCTCAGCTGGGTCACAGCACCTAGCACAGTGCCTAAGGGCCTGGAGGCTGGTAGATATTTGCTTTGTAACTGTTATCTGACTACTGTGGAGTCTGATTATTTCTCCTCCGAACTACTGTAGCATGTAATGAAGACACTGACCACAGCCTTCTGTGGAGTGTGACATGGGGCTTGGTGGAACTCAGGTCTCTCTTTTGCACACATTTTGGTATAAACAACTTACTATGTACATTCTCTAAAATACAAGTAAAGGGGAGTGTTAAGAAGTACAGCAGAACCTAAGCCAGGTGTTTTGCTTGGCTGTACTCCAGGGGGGGTTTCTCCAAACTTTCTACATAATAGTACACCAAGGGCTTTCAATAGAACAGACAAGAATTCCATAGATCAGGAGGACATGACCACATGGACATGGGTCTGTTCACATCTAGGTGACTGGCTTTGAGTTGCACTCTGCAGCTTCTAGACAGATCACAACAATGAAAAAGCAGCTGGAGCAACTTTCACATGGTGATTTTATGAAATGAAATTATACAAACTATTTCTATTTATTCTGTAAAATATTTAATTTTTCCAAATATATAGTATATACCATAAATCACTTGGAATTTGAAAAAAAAATGTATATTTGGGCTGGAACTTAATAAGATATTTCCTTGGATAAGAAAACAATATAAATTCACTAGATATGAATCAGCCCTAATAAATAATCAAGGGAGTTTTATGGAAGAAAAAAAACACTTTTTCAAGACTATAAATCCATAAGGGTACAGACTTCTGAGAATATATTGACCTAACCAAGAGGCAAATGCCATTAAGGAAGATTAAATTAAAAGCTCTGAAGGACTTCAAAGTGTCCTTGTTTCTGGGGAATCTGTGGGGACTCAAAACTGGAAAAGGATTTTATACATAGGATATTATATCATGTTTATCATATTCTGGAGAAGGAGGTCAGTTTACAGTCTCTTTAATCCAGCAAGAGGTCCTCAAGTGACCGCTCAGGCAAGTGGGATAAGATTCAAGTCACTCACTAGAGAGTACCTACAATCTAGCCCATGCTTGTGACAAATATTCAAATAACCACAATGACTAAAAACTCAGAATTATCACCTAATGTCCTAGTAAGGAGGATGGGAAGGACTTCCCACAGGAGAATCTGTGAGAGATTTCACTCATGCCAGTGGAGCTTAGAGTTAGCAGAAAACCAGTGAGTCTTCTCAGAAAAGAGAATAGACAGGACGACAGAACCAGAACCCTTGCTGCAGCAGAGACTACTCGGGAGGACCCCATGAAAGGAAGCCTGCAGATCTGCACTGAGTGTCAGCTTTCTTGTCTCTTGTACAGGAAAGCTAGGGAAGGTATACAAATGAGGAAATGCTCAGATAATCAAAGCTCAGCTCCCTTTCCATAGGCATTGTGCCTGCATGCATTCAGGACCCTTGTTTTGTCTTTCTCAGTACAGACTTGATGCAAGCAAGGACAACTTTGCATATTATAAAGAAATACGAAGGCACATTCTTGAGCAGAGAGGGCTCGCCTCAGGAAACTGAGTCGCTTGTATTTCTGAACTATATTTCCATGTATGCCTAAAGCTTCTCCGGTAGAAAACATGTTCTAAAAGAAAAAAGGGTTGATAAATTAAAGGCAGTATGAGTAAGATACAAGGGTACAGATTCTGCAGTCAGTCTGGGATTCAACTTATGACTCAGCAGCATTCATGAGCCACATAGTCTTCCTTTTTTTCTTTTCTTTTTTCTTTCCTTTTCTTTGTATATATTTTTTATTTACATTTCAAATGTTATCCCCCTTCCCGGTTTCCTCTCTGGAAATCCCCTATCCCATCCTCCCTTCCCCTACTTATATGAGGGTACTCCTTCACTTTCCCACCCACTTCTGCCTCCCCACCCTGGAATTCCCCTACAATGGGGCATTGAGCCTTTACAGGACCAAGGGCCTCTCCTCCCACTGATGCTTGACAAGGCCATCCTCTGCTACATATGCTACTGGAGCCATGGGTCATCCATGTGTACTCTTTGGTTGTTGGTTCTAGTCCCTGGGAGCTCTGGGGATAGGAGGGGGTCTGGTGAGTTGATATTGTTTTTCTTCCTATGGGATTGCAAATCTCTGCAGCTCCTTCAGTCCCTTCTCTAACTCCTCCATTGGGGACCCCATGCTCAGTCCAATGGATGGCTGCAAGTATCTGCATCTGTATAAGTCAGACTCTGGCAAAGCCTCTTGGGAGAAAGCTCTATCAGGCTCCTGTCAGCAAGCACTTCTTGGCATCAGCAATAGTGTCTGGATTTGGTGACTGTATATGGGATAGATCCATCCCCAGGTAGAGCAGTTCCAACTGTCAGAGCTAAGGGATATCATCTTACACCTAAAGTGCATAGTAAGTATCTGGCCAGTGCCCCGGGGTAGATTAAACTACTACCATGACTCTTAACTACCATTACTTTGGGTCAAGATCAGGGTGCATAAGTGTTGGTCAACCCTCTTTAGTCGCATGACCCTAAAGAGTCTTAAGCCATGGCAGAAATAGAGATTCACAAGGTGCAGGGAGCACAAAGGGCCATGCTGTGTAGATTTTGGTTCATGGTGATGGGACAGTTGGGCATGGTGGTTACCAGAGTCCACTGTTTGTGAGCCAGGGACCAGACTCACTGCCTTTGATACAGGAAAAGAGCATGGTGTTTCACGGCTCTGTTCCTGGTATGGGTAAGCACTGCAGCATTCTTTGAGGAGGTAACTATAAAAAGGCCAAGCCCAGGACTGTGTAGATGGTACATTTTAGAGGTTCATTGGGGGAAAATCCTGAGAGAAGAGGGTTACATTTGTGAGTACTTAGAACATACATGGAGAAGTACAAGGCTACAGAACAACAGGGGTTTTTTGTGCTTCTCTGTGACTTCTGTGTTGCTCTTGTTCACAAGCTGCTATGGTATACAGTAGTTACTCCGAGGTATTGTTGATAACTACTTCTGGGTTATGTGAGTAGGAAGGGAAGATTCTTTGTATCCATCAGGTTATGCTCCCCACCCCAGAGGACTGGCCTTGCACTTATTAGGAGAAGGAAATCAATTTCTAGACAGGGTAAATCTGAAACAAGAAAGAGATATACACCCAGTATGCAATACACTGCTTGGCAAAGACTTCCTGATTTTTTGTTTTCTGTATCAAAGAATAAGAATTCTAATTAGGTCTGACCATAGTAACCATTAGTCACTTAATTGAGCTTGAACAATGTGCTTTTCTAGTTCAATATATAGGTCTTTCATTTGTTAGACATTATTGTGATTAGCAGTCTTAGAGATCTTGTTACTTTCGCTTCTTAGCAATGTTTTTCTATTTTGGCATTTCGCTTGATACTTACTATCTACTTTTGTTGGTCATACTGTGTTAATCCAATGCTCTCCTTTACTATACACCCTTCCTCCGCCTTTGCTTAGGTAGTTATAAAGTGGTGCTTCTTTCTAATCTGCAGGTTACTCTGAAGATACTGCCATATGCTGCTAGAAGCGTCATCATGTGTCACCACTCATTTGCCAGATGTTGTTCTGCTCTGTTAGGCAGTTATTTAAACTCACTGATGATTTTGCAAAATGAATCTTGCTAAATTGGAGAGTTTCCATTGTCATATCCTATCTCATTATTATTGCCAAGTGATCTCAAACATTCTAGAAAAAAACTAACAGTTGGCATGAACCTATTAGATACACAAATATCAATGTATCCTGCCTTCCCTGCTGACAATCTTGCGTAGTCAGCATCTCCATTACACAGAAGTTAAAAAAGAAGTACCTGACTCAACAGAGAGACTAGGATACAAAAACAACCACTGTGACTGCTTTCTACACTGGGCAAGAAGAACAGTTCAGTTTTTCTCTAGGCCAAATGGTGAGTTAAACATTAAGGCTTTATTAAAGAGAAGTAGAAAACCCTTCTTTGTCTCTTTGTGTGATACTTCAACAACTGTTGAACTATATTTGAAAGTCTTGTATCAGTTTTCTCTTTTATATAGCTATATAGAATATGGGTGGGATAGAAGTTATACTCTATAGGTATTAAATGAAAACACCTTAATTTGGTTATTATATACCTATTTTAACATGGGTCCTGATGGTGGTCTCTCAATGAATGAATATTTATGGAATATTTCCATGATAGTATATGAGTTACTTTTGGTTGCACTGATACAATAGTGTGAGTAAGGCAAATTATAAAAGGATGTGTTTATTTGAGGTTAATATTCCTAAAGGACAGACAACCCATAATGAAAGGGGAGATGTAGAGCAAGCAGGAGGAACAGGAGGCTAAGAGGTCGCATCTGAATTTCAGAAGGGAAGCATAATGAACTGGACATAGGGTCAGGCTCTACATATTCAGAGCTCACCCTTCAGTGACATGCTTCCTTAAGCAAAGTTCCCCTACCTAAGTATTCTAGGATCTTCCCTAACAGTGTCACTAATAAGAAACCATGTGTTCAAATACACAAGGCTATGGGGGACATTCTTCATTCAAATCACCATAATAGGAGACACTACTGACCTCCAAAAAGAAAACCCTGGTGAAGAGCCCTGTCTTTGGCATGTTAAGAGCAGAGAGAAGATGGAGAGGAGAGTTGAGAGAAAAGGAAGAGAGCCTGCTGCCTGAGGGCTAGCCTGTTTCCCTCAGTGCTAAATGTTGGCAGTATTTTGGAAATGAAATTTGTGTGGTGCTGCCACAATACTTGTAACTTTTCCTACTGAGAATCTAGATTCGTGAAAAAAGGGTTTTGTCCAGAAGCTTCTTTGAACCTCTTTTTTTACCATATCTAATGTCAACTTCCAGTCAGTTTATCTCTACAGTGGCTGGTGGAACTCCCCTCTGACAACACCAGCAATGGATCATAGTTGGTTTTTGTTGTTGTTGTTTTATTTTTCTAGAAAAATAGCAGATTCTTTAAAAAATGTGTTTAGCAGAGATTACCTTGCCATTAGAAATGCATTTGAAATCATCACAGCAGGATATGGATTCAGAGTAGAGCTTTGGTATTTACACCACAAAGGAAAATATCAAACACTAATGGGTTGATGAGAGTCCTGCCTGAAAACTAGATTGAGACAACAAAAACAAAAACAAAAACAAGCTAAGCCAAAACTGCTACCCCAGCAGAGAAAGCTTCACAGAGTAACATAGAGATGTTATAGAAAGCATTCCTATTCCTCTTCTGTGAATTCAAATCATTGCAAGAAAACGTTAAGATCTCATATTATACAGGTTGGAAATAAAATCAGAAATTGTGGGGTTGGAAATTGGTGGTGGACTTAATAAGTAGCTCAAGCTCTTTTACTCCTCTTTGGATGGAAACTGGAAGAATTGCATGTCTTTTTGAGCCTGGTGTATATTTACTGTTGAAATAACTGCTGCACATTGAGCAATCTGTAATAAACACAGGAATATATTTAATGTCTGTGTTATTTTTCTCGATCTTCATTATACCTTCAGAAAGTCAGCATTCTTCTGCTATAGTTAAAAAATAAATACACACCTAGCCAGGAATGATGGTGCAGGCCTGTTATCCCAGCATTTTGGAGTAAATGCAGGAGAATCATAAGTTCAAGTTTAGGCTGCAATATCTAGTGAATTTCAAGCAAGATGCTGATACAGGATTTTCACTCCATAATCATAACAAGACAAACAAACAAAGGCTGGAGGAAGCTGCAGTCTCACAGCTACAGTGTAATAGGTACTAGAAGCTTAAGAGTCAAGTTCAGCTTTAAAATACTGTGTTGCTGCCTCCAACTCTCATGTTCCTGGACTCCTGTGCTCACATCCTAGAGCTTCTTTGTGGTGTTTGCTCTGCCTCTCAGCCTGGAATGGTGGTCATCAGTCTCCTACCCGCTCAGCTCATGATACGTTGAGGCTTCTGGTTAGTACTTCTGGGCATGACCCTCCAGACCGATGAAACATTGTGTGCAGATCCAAGAATATACTTGTTTAGAGTAATCTTTTGGTTGTATCTTTTTCTTTCCTATCTAGTTTCCATCCATTATAGACTCATCCCAGCAGTCGATTGTTAAATCTCATCTCAAGTTCTGCTTGTCAGCAGTTTGACCTGAGAAAAAGTTCTTGTCCCTAAAATAGCCTCTTCATCTATGAGTCATGGAATCTCAGTGAAGAATTGCAAACCAACAAGTGACATTCAAATGTACAAAGCTTCTGAGCCAATAATGACCTGTCTCTTCTAGGATATATGCCAGATCTTTTCATACAACATTGTCCACATACTTCAGGTAGGAGCTAGAAGGCAATACATAGACATTTAAGTTTAAGATTAAATGTACTTTCCTGGAGAGATGGTTTAGTAATGAAAGCACTTGTTGCTCTTGCAGAAGACACCACTTTAGTTCCCAATATCCATGATCTTCTGTAACTCCTGTTCCAATGAACTTCAGCTGGCATCAGTTACATATGTGATCCCTATGCATACATGCAAGAAACTACTCATACATACTAGAAGCAAACTAATCTGAAATGAAAATCTATTGATTCTGTGAATCAATGCATGTTAATAAACTTCAATTTATTTTTATTTATGTTTCTTGTTTGTTAGCATGATATATATGGAGGGTGTGTGTGTATGAGCTCTTGAAAAAGTCAGAAAAGAATGTAAGATCCCCTGTATCTGGAGGTGCAGTCAGTTTTGAGCAGCTCCATGTGAGTACTAAGACCCAAACTTGAGTCCTCTGGAAGAACAAGTGCTTAAGTCATTGAGCCATCTCACCAGCCTCCCTGGATAAGCATTTTGATTCACATCAAAGCAGTATGTGCTCTGTTTTATAAAGAAATTGTATATTCTGGTGGTTAATAATAATAATTATAACCTGTCTTCCAGGCTCCAATTCTAGCTCTGTAGTTATCCTCAGAATAACCTTGAACAAACTTCTTTACCTTTTCTGTTTTAGTTCCTTATCTAAAAAATAGAAGGAAACTATTGCATAGCTCCTAGGGCTTGTCACAAGAATTGGAGTACTGATAAAGAACATCTTAAATTGACATATGATGAGTTCTTAGTAAACATTGGCTATTATTTTTCATCTCATATATTTCTTATACTTATGACCACCTCAGGTAGACTTTGCTGTACTAAGATATCATTGTTTTATATTTTACTGGGAATAATGTCATCCTTTTGATCACTTTGTGTTGCCAATGCTTCAACTAGAAGGAGCTCTGTTTCTTAACTGAGTAATCACTTAAGTGCTGTAATAGACAGCCTAAAATGTATACATCAGAGTTCAAAGAATTCTATGACCATTGTCACATCACCACTTACTGTCAAGATATCTTCATTGGCACAACCTTGTCGTGGATCCCCCACACTCTAACCCTGGCGTCCAGGCTTCTATCATTCTCTTCCTGAGTTTGAATCTCCTGCCATACACACACACACACACACACACACACACACACACACACACACACACACACACACACACACACACACACACACACACACACACACACACACACACACACACACACACACACATACACACACACACACACACACATATACACACAAACATATGATATGTGATTCTCTGTAACTATGCCTTTCATTTGGCATAGTTTTGAGGTTTATCTGTGATAGCATGTGTTTGTACTTAATTCCCTTTCAAGTAATATTCTTTATTTTTTACTGTTTAACACTTTCAGATATTTAGACACTGGATTTCCAGTCAGTTCACCACCTTCTTTCTCCTCTCTCACTCTCCTCCTTCTCCCACTGAAACTCATTGCAACACATTCCCTCCCTCCACCTCTTCGTTTTGTATGTGGCTCACAGAGCTCAATTAGTGTTGCTTTAATTAGAGTATGGGTGGGAGGTTAATTGCTGAACAGTTTCATATTCTGTTCATTCATTTATTAGTTGATAGCAATTTGTTTTTCCCTATCCTTTGGTGATTATGAACAGTACTAAGAAATTCATGTAGGTGCTTTTGTATAAATATTTCAACCCTCTAACAGAATTGTGAGACTTATGGAATATGATAACTCCACATGGTAACTTTTCAGTGAACTACTAAAGTATCTTTCAAAATGGCTACATCAATTTGATAATCCACCAGCAATGTCTATTTCATGTGTTTATTGTTGAGTTCCTTCTCAGAATTTATAGACTGAAGAGTCATTAACAATGTGATGGTGAAAATAAGTGGTGTCTTTAGGAGACTGCGAAGACTTCAGGGTACAGCCCCCAGGAAAGAGAATAGTGACCCTAAAATGAAGACTAGGGATCTTTTTTGCCTGTCACACTTCTTGAGACAAGAGCATAAAGCACCATTTACTAATGATCGAGCCCTCATCAAACACTGAGAAGACTAGAGGATTTGGTTTGGGCTTCTTTCTCTCTAAGTCATGAGAAATCAATCTATGATACTTATTAAATATCCACTTTTGTATACATATCAAAAGATATTCCATATCCTGGTAACAATTTTACTGTTTTTCATTACTACTCACGTTAGCTTATGAATGTGCAGTGGGACACTCTTTGCATGTTAACTTGCATTTTAGCAATGATGAGCAAGAATAGTAATCCTTTCACATGTTTGTTGTTTGTCTATATGCTGTAGAGAAATATCTATTCCAAATCTTTTAACCATTTTTAATTTTATATTCTTAACATTCTTCCTTTGCTTTTCTTAGATTTTTTGCCTTTAATTTTATGTTTGGTTTTGATCTGTGCATTTTAGATCACTTTAGAACATTTAATTAGGTTGCCATCTTTGAATTGAATTAAATATTTAAGTTAAAAACCCTTGCTAAATACATGATTTACATTTCTTTTTCCAATTTTTTCTCTTCTTTATTTCTTCTCCATTCTTTTCTCTTCTTTTGTTCTTTTATTCTTTAATTTCTTTTTCCATTTTTCATTCATTCATTCTCTTTCTCCATTTCTCTCTCTCTTTCTTTATCTCTCTCTTCCTTCCTTCCTTCCTTCCTTCCTTCCTTCCTGTTTTCCTCCCTCCCTTCCTTCCTTCTTTCTTTTTTCCTTCCTTTCCTTCTTTACTTACACTCCTCCTTTCCTTTTCTTCCTGCTTCTACTTCTGCTCTCTCTGGACCATTTCAGTCTTCTCCTTGTCTTCATGTTTGTTATATCTCTGCAGTTTGAACTTGGGTCTTTTATGTTCTAGACAATGCTCTACTTGGGCATTCTTACCATTGGTGTTTTTATTTTTGTGATAAAGTCCTTGGAAAGACAAGGATTTCCACTTATTTATCTTCTCTTGGTGTCATCTCTCAACTCTTACTTTCAGTCATTAGCAATATAAATAAATAAACTGCTGTCTATCAGAAGTCATGAAAATTTTTTCTTTTTTTAAAAATTATATATTTATTTATATATTTACTTATTTATTCATTTTAAATTCCAGTTTTTATTCCACTTCCTGTCCATCTCATACCTGTTCTGTCTACTGTTTCACATCCCTCCTCAATCCTCTGTCTCCACGAGGATGTCCCCACACCCCACACAGACCTCTAAACTACCTGTTGCCTCCAGTCTCTTGAGGGTTAGGTATATCTTCTCTGACTAAACTCAGACCGAACAGTCCTGCTCTATCTGTTGGGGACCTCATATCAGCTGGTGTATGCTGCCTGGTTGGTGGTTCAATTGTCTGAGAGATCTCAGGGGTCCAGATTAATTGAGATTGCTGGTCCACCTACAGAGTGGCACCTATCCTCAGCTTCTTCCAGATTTCCTCTAATTCAACCACAGGGGACAGCAGCTTCTGTCCATTGGTTGGGGGCAAATATCTGCATCTGATTCATTCAGCTGCTTGTTGGGTCTTTCAGAGGGCAGTCATGATAGGTCCCTTTTTGTGAGCACTCCATAGCCTCAGTAACAATGTCAGGCCTTGGTGCCTCCCTTTGAGCTGGATCCCACTTTGAGCCTGTCGCTGGACCTGCTTTACCTCAGGCTTCTCTACATTTCCATCTCTGTAGTTCTTTCAGACAGGAACAATTATGGGTCCGAGTTTTGACTGTGGAAGAGCAACCCACCCCTCACTTGATGCCCTAACTTTATGCTGGAGATGGGCTCTACAAGTTTCTTCTCCTGACTGTAGGATATTTTATCTAAGGTCCTTTGAGTCCTGAGAGTCTCTCATGTCCCAGGTCTCTGGTACATTTTGGAGGGTGTCCCCAACCTCCTACCTCCTGAGGTTGCCTGTTTCCATTCTTTCTGATAGCCCTCAGGGCTTCAGTCCTTTTCCCCCACCCAATATCAGATCATGTTCCCCTCTCCCACCAAATTCCCTTTCCCTCCCAGTTCCCTCTGTCCCTTCCTCCCCACTTATGATTGTTTCCTTCTCCCTCCCTAGTGGAGGGAAGTATTCTGTACATTTTTTGGCTAATATCCACTTATTAGTGAGTACATACAATGCTTGGACTTTTGGGTCTGAGTTACCTCACTCAGGATTATGCTTTCTAGTTCCATCCATTTGCTTGCAAAACTCAGGATGTCCTTGTTCTTAATAACTGAGTAGTATTCCATTGTATAAATGAACCACATTTACTGTATCTATTCTTCTGTTGTGGAACATCTGGGTTACTTCCAGCTTCTGGCTATCACAAACAAGGCTGCTATGAATATGCTGGAACACGTGCCCCTGTGGCATGGTGGGGCATCTTTTGGGTATATTCCCAAGAGTTGTATAGCCGGTCTTCAGGTAGATTTATTTCCAAATTTCTGAGTAACCTCCAGATTTATTTCCAGAGTGGTTGTACCAGTTTATAATTTCACCAGCAATGGAGTAGTGTTCCTTTTTCTCCATATCCTCACCAACATGTCCTGTCACCTGAGGTTTTGATCTTAGCCATTCTGACTGGTGTAAGGTGGGATCTCAGGTTTGTTTTGATTTGCATTTCTCTGATCACTGAGGACTTTGAACATTTTTTTAGGTGTTTCTCAGCCATTCAAGATTCTTCTGGTGTGAATTCTCTGTTTAGTTCTATACCTCATTTTTTGATTGGGTTGTTTGGGTTTTTTTTTGGTGGTTAGCTTCTTGAGTTCTTTATATATTTTGGATATTATTCCTCTATCAGATGTGGGCTTAGTGACGATTTTTTCCCAATCTGTAGATTGCTGATTTGTCTTATTGGCTACGTCTTTTGCCTTACAGAAGCTTTTCAGTTTCATGAGATTCCATATCAATTCTTGATCTTATAGTGTGCATCATTGGAATTCTGTTTAGAAAATTTTCCTGTGTGCCAATGAGTTCAAGGCTTTTTCCCACTTTCTCTTCTATTATATTCAGTGTATCTGGTTTTATGTTGAGGTCCTTGATCCACTTGGACTTGAGCTTTGTACAAGGTGACAAATGTGGATCTATTTTCATTTTTCTATATATTGGCAGCTAGTTAAACCAGTACCATTTGTTGAAGAGTCATGAAGACTTATAGCTATATTATCTTCTAATAATTTTAGATCCTCAGTGAGAATTATGGTATCTAGAATCCAGTAGATTCCGAAAAAGTCTTGATTAGGTCAATACCTAGCAATATTTAGAGCAGAGGCTAAGGAGTTTTTAAATCTACATTTGTTGGCAGCATCCATCTAGCATTTGTAGCAAGGCATGTATATTTGACTGTAAGTTAATAAGATCAGTAGGGTTTTCAAAGATTCTGAATTTTGAACTTGACTTGAGGGTGATTTATGAGACTGTTAACTCCATTTGATACAAGACTGAGGACAAACATCCAATCAGCAAATCTAGAACTACCACATGGCTGCTCTCTGAACCTTCTTTTGTCTTTGGAACAACATCCTCATATAATTGCCCCGAGTACACCAAAGATTCTTTCTTTTAAACACCAGAAGGAAATAGGAAATTAAATGAATGTAGTCACCTCTATCATGGTGATGAAAATCGTTAGCAGGTGAGTTTTCCAGAAATTTATAGATTTGTAGAGCTTAGGTGTATATTAAGAACTCATAATTTGCCTAGGTGATATTTATTCAAAAAATTCAATGTCTTAGTTAATTAAGGCCATTATAGTGTAACATCACAGACTGAAAGTCTCGTAAAATAGACACTCACTTCCTAAAGCTTTATAGACTGGGAAGCCAACATGGTAGCTAGGGAAGTCAATGTCTCTGGGGGAATCAGGAATCTTTAAATTTATTTGACAAATTATCAGAGTATTAGTAGATGTGACAATCACTTTTTCTGTCATCACTTCATTTACAAATGTCCCTGATTACCTACAAAAAAGTGAGGTTTTTGGAGATACAGAAATGATGCTATTTTGTTTCTCTCAGAAGTATCCATAGTCTCGACTAGAAGTAAAATAAATAACTTGTTTTCAAGGGATTTGAAATCAAAATATTTCCATTTAGGTTGAAATATGAAGGCAAATAACTATTTGCAAAGCTTCAAGGAATGAGGAAATTCTAAGTATCTTCTTAAATCTCTCTAGATTCAAAGGTCTTGCTGAATCACTCACAAAATGGAATGGTGGTAACATCACTAGAGAATTCCACATTAAACACTTATGAATAGTAATTTTCACCCAATAATCAAAGAAACTTGCTCTGGGATTTATTTTAAATTTGTGTGTGTGTGTGTGTGTGTGTGTGTGTGTGTGTATGTGTGTGTGTGTGTGAGAGAGAGAGAGAGAGAGAGAAAGAGAGAGAGAGAGAGACAGAGAGAGACAGAGACAGAGAGACAGGGATAGAGACAGAGACAGAGATAGTGACAGAAACAGAGGGAGTATGAGTGTACATCCCCTTGCTAGGAGCTGGAGTGACAGGCAGTTAGTTGTGAGCCACCTAACATGGGCGCTAGTAACCAAATTTAGGCTCTCTAGAAGAGCAGTGAGCTCTCTTAACTGCTGAGCCATCTCTCTATTCCTTCAGAGAAACCCTAAAGTTCAGTGGTGTCACTAATACTCAGAACTTACAAGATGGAAAGCAACTTTAAGATATTTTGTATCAAATACTTATTCCATGTGGATAATGAAGATTTGAATCAGAGACCCGAGAGGACATAATTTGTGCTAACTTATATTGTTGGTGAAGTTCTGTAGGAGGATTATATTGCTAAAACAGGAGAATCTGGTTGGGAAGAGTATGGATGCAGGGATTCTGTCTAGGTTATTCTGTTAAACAAAAGTCAAGATCAGCTGAATGCAAGCACACATCACTGTCCAGAATAAAGATTCATGCAGAGAAGTGCTGAGACATGTTATTAAATGGAGAGCAATGTCTGAATTTGAGAGTCATCATTGGACATAAGTTCATAGTTTTAAAAGTCCCAATCTAACCTCTTGGCTTCATGATGCCCTCATACTCCACAGGTGATGACTGATTTGCACTTAAAGACATTAATGATTAGGGAATCTCAATTTCTTTTATTTTTTATTTTCATTGAAAACAGATAGTTTCCCCTCCCTCTTTTCCTCCTACCTCCCACTTCACCCCCAGTCCCTGACATCCATCTAACTAGACAACAAACAAACACAACAAAAGTACACAAGGATGAGGCAAAAGAGTAAGAGACACCCCTACTCCTATGTTTGGAATCCCACAAACACACTATGATAATATTCACAACATGGATACAGAGGACTTAAACAAATCCAGGCAGGCCCTGTGCTCATGGCTTCTGCGTCTGGGAGCACATATGCATTCTGGTTAGTTAATTTAGTGGTGGGTCATGACCTCTTGCTATCCTCTATCTGTCCCCATTTTCATGGAATTCTCTGAGATCAGAAGGGAGGGACTCCATGGAGACCCTAATTTCAGGCTCTCTCTCTCTCTCTCTCTCTCTCTCTCTCTCTCTCTCTCTCCATGCATGACTAGCTATGGATTTCTGCATCTGCTCCCATATGCTGCTGGAGGAACCCTCTCTGATGGCTATTAGATAAGGCACCAATCAAAGAGTATAGCAGAAAATTATTAAGAATAACTTCATTGACTTGGAGGGGGGTAGTAGTGTTTGGATCTCTTGGGCTCCCGGTAGTGTCAGGATGGGCTCCCTGTCTTGGAGTGTATCTCAAGTTATATCAGACATCGATTTGCCACTACCCCAAGTTCTGAACTACTTTCCTCAGCACATTTTGCATCCAGGACAGAGCATGAATCAAAGGTTTTGTGTCTTGGTTCCTATCCAGTTTTCTCTTTTGAAAGCCGTAAAAATACCTTTCCACACCAAAGAGACTAGAATGTAGGCTCCGTGTAGGAACCAGTCTGAGCTCTCCATGTTCAACGAGCTGTGTGGTTACTGTGCTCCATAATGGGGCCCACTGTCAGGTTTTAGAGAGCAACCCTCTGTCCTAGTGTCAGGCTGGGTTATTTTGGGAGCTCCACAGGACCCCTTCAGCCAATGACTTAACCTAATGCAAGCCAGGCCTGACACTGGTAGACTTCACTGGCTACAAGAGATGGACAATTCAGATGCCATATTCTCCATTTCTAGGAGTCCTCACTAGGTTCACCTACATACATTCCAGGAAGTTTCCTCTGAACTGGGTTTCCACACCATCCCCTGAAATGCTCACCAGTTCCAGTCAAAATCACAATTCAATAGGCAAGTTGTTTGTTCTTTCAATGGCTCATTTACTTCATAGCAAAATTATTATTTTTAAAAGTTCTGCTCCTCAGCTCATTTCAGATAATCATAATTTGTTCTATGAAAACACAACAAAACACCCCTGAAAATAATTAGTACAGTTCTCTTGATCTTCTCTTTAAAGTAGTAGACATTTTCATGCATTAATTTTAAAACCAGTCAGCAAACTTCAGAAAAAGAACTTCAACTGTGTGCCAGTTAGAGTATTACCTTGCAATATTGGCTAGAGAGAAGTGGAAGAAAAATTCAGAATGGAGAGAAGAAATTGGTAATGTGAGTTGACAAATAATTATCAGAAATGGAGAAGAGAATTGATTCAAAGATATCTCAGAGAGTTGTCCTGGGGGTCTGGAGAAATTCTTGCAACATTGTTGTACAGCAAGTGATTCCAGAGAGAAGTTTTGATGCTTTTGTGCTTACTTTCCATGGAGGGGTTTTAGTAAAGTGTAAGCTTACCAGTGTGAGCTATATGGACAGGATGAACGGAGCTGAATTGACAGCATGCTTTCTTTGTTTATCACTTAGACTATATGACCTTGGAAACTCTGTTTGCCTTCTCTAAATCTCAATTTTACCATCTTCAAAATGTATGTAACCAGCATTAAAGGAGAGGAGAGGGAAAAAGAGAGGCAATAACTTCTTAATAGTCTGTGTTAGATCCAAGGTAATAAATTGAGACACAGGAGATCTCATAATTAGGATATAGGGGAGGAGATACAAGATGTGAAAACATAGAGAAGTTCAGTCAGAAGAATGATGCAAGTCTTTGGAGAAAGGCTGGCATCTTGCCTGGTTTTATGTCTCTCTCTCTCTCTCTCTCTCTCTCTCTCT
>NW_022196906.1:10709962-10740424 GCF_008632895.1 Mastomys coucha
TCTCTCTCTCTCTCTCTGTGTATGTGTGTGTGTATATTGCTTGTACATATGATGTATATGTGCTTGTGTGCATGTATGTGTGTGGTATGTGTATGTGAATGTGTGTGTGCGTGTGTGCATGAGTGTGTGTGTGTGTGTGTGTGTGTGTGATGTTGCTTGTATGTAAATGTGCCTGTGTGTGTTCCCACTGAGAGGACATAGCAGGACATCCAGTGTCTTCCCTTATTGCTGTCTGTCTTACTACTTTAAGACAGTCTATTACTGAGAAATCTCAATGTTTCAGCTGGACTGGATGGCCAGGGACCTCCTGGGATTTGCTTGCCTTGTGCTTAGCAATGTTGGGAATACATATCATGTATCCATATTGGGCTTTTTTCATAGGTGGACTTGATGTGGACTTGATCTAAGGTTTGATGTTTTCAGAGAAAGTCTTTGTACCCACTGATTGATTATCTTTGAATCATTCCTATTTTGCCAAAAAATGAGTTTTAGATCATTTCCTTGCTCTCTTATTTTTGTGATTTGTTCCTCTGCCCCTCCCAGGAAGGAGAGGGAGGAAGTACTTCTCTTGTTCAGGAACTTTGCCTTCCATCTCAAATACATCTCTTGGTGTACATATGAGGATCTTATCTTTACACCCAAATTACTCCTTTTGCTATGGAGAGGATGTTAAGAAGATCATCAAGTTAAGTGAGGTTCCAGCTGTGAGACTTAGACAATGTACACAGGTGCCGTGCATGGAGCTGTCTTCTGAGCAGCTAGCCCTCTGTAGGAGATGCAGCTGGTGGCACAGTAGTTCAGTGTGCATGTGCTTGTACATCGTTCCCAAGTGTGCTGTCTTACCAGCAGGTGTTGGTATCCTCCCCAGAACGAGCACTTTCTTTTGCTTTCTATCTATACTGAAGGAGCCTCCATTCTCCTAGATCCTGAGATCACTTTTCACCGAGCCTGATGGAACACATTCTAGTTACGACAGCAACACAGATGGTTTCAATCATAGGAAAGCCAACTCCCTTTCAGAGCTTGTTTCTTCATTTGCAAGATGAGAATAATCGCAACACCTACTTACACAGTTACAGTAGGGTTGCATGTGATACTACTTACGCAGTCAATTGCCAGAACACCTGGCAAACACGAGCTGGTTGAATTAGGTGATGACCATTATCAATTACTTATTAAAATTTGTCTTGTGAAAACATATGAGCACCATCCTGTCATGGAGAATTCATTGGATTTTTTTTTTTTTACTCATTTTAACATGACTTTTCTTTAGCTTATTTAATTATTGTCTCAATATTTCCAGGAACCAGGCAAGTAGTTAATGTTTTGAACTGCTCCCAGATCCAGATATTTGGCCAGAAAACTCATTCCATGTGATTATTCACCTTGAGAAGTGTCTATCTAGTTTTACTGTTTAGTCTCCCTGTGCTAATGTTGAATATGTACAAACCTCATTCTCTATCATTCTAAGTAGGTTTTGAGTTTAATTGTAGATTGTGATGAATGAACTGAAAGTCTGAGTCTCTGAAGGCCGATCGGATAGATTTGTTCAGGAGGGCTAAGAAAAACTAAGCTGGCTTTACTTCTTTTGTAATACATCAAATATGAAGTGTGGCTAATACCGAATGAAGAAAGATAGACATGGCATACTCCTCCACATACCAAAAGGATTCTGGAGGATCCCCATCTGCTTCCTGATGAGGGCAGCATGTGCTCATATGCGCAGAGGTTTGAGAGGACAGATGTGACCTCTCTGGAGGAAATGGCACCAGAGAGCATAGTCTCCCAGGTAATGGAGGGAGGGAGCATCTACTGAGCTATTGACAGCTGTTTCTTCCTTGTTCCTTCCTGTGGGCCTCTGAGCTGTGCTTGTCAGAGACTCTCATCCCTACAGGGAGGTTAAGCCATTATGGAAAATTTGCACTTTGCAGATAATTAAAATAAATTGGCTTAAATGAATTTCTGGCCTCTTTCCTGAATACAGGAACTGAAGAAAACCAAGAAGACAGGGGAAATATGGAAACAGTTAAAGAAAACCAAATTTATGAATTGTAAGAATTCCAAATTTATAAAATAAGAAGTTAAATATTCTGAACGGAAACATGGTATTTCCTACTGGAACAAATGAAAATTCACTCATTCATTTATTCAATCTTTCATGACATTTGTTTCTTGTCTGTAATAGGTACTGTGCCATGGGAGACAAAGTGGGGTCTCTAGAAGGATTCAAGGCACGTGGTCGAAGGGAGTTTTTAGGACTGTGGGTCCTAAAAATTATAGCTCAACAAGGAATGTTGAAATAGACAGGGGCATAAAGTTCACAGAACAGTGGTGATGCCGAGAGGAAATCTGAGCCACAGTCCAGAAGGTCTTTCCTGTGGCAATGGAGCATGAAGGGGCTTAGTCGGTTAAGGAGGCTTTCTGATGCACAGCCTAGCCTGTGATGTTTTGTCACAACATGGAAATTCCCACTGAAATCTGTCCCGATGCTTTTGTTTTTGACTTGTAGCTATGTAGTCACAGCTCAGCAGCCTTAGCACTGCAGCCCTCAACAATGAGCACAGGGAAGATACTTTCTGGGTTGCTTCTTCACAGTATTACTGCTGCACTGGAGGCATTTTAAAAATGTCCATTCCAGAGCAATAGTACAGCCTATTCAAGAAAACAGTGTGGGTAGAAGGCAAATCCATTATTGACATAAAAGGGCATTGGCAAAGGGATGTGTGTACACCTCTGCTAAAGAAGTATAGAGATGACAGACAACTGAGAGCTTTGCAAGTGAGCTGGGTACCTCTGAGTTAAGCTGTACCAGTAGGCCTTCACAGTAGATAGTCCTCAACTTGAGAAAGAAAACGAAAGTTGTTAAAGAAAACTGAAAAGTAACTGTTATTTCCCAAACTTCTGCCTTCCCTGGTTCTCTGCCTACTCACCTTTCCTAAACACTTTTATATAATTTCAGTCCGTTTTCTCTACATCTGTACTGCTCAAGGTTCACCAGTTATATTTGTTGTAAAGCATAGTGAGGTTTGCCATTTAAACCATTTTTCATGGATTTTGTGCTTTCAAATTTTGCTCTCTATGAACATCTATGTGCAACCCTAAGACCATATGGGCTTTGGTCATTTGCAGCCCTGTGCAGTGGGGTGGAGAGTCTTACTCACTGACATGTGCATTCCCTCTGGGTCCCAAGAGGTGACACTTGGTCTTGTGTCAGCTCTCATGTATTAACAAGTGTTCTCTTCTGTCTGTTTAGGCCATGTTTTTCACATGAATAATTTTTCTTGGTGTTTTTGCTGCTTAAATAACATTCAAGTGTAATGTAAATTGTTCTGTCCAGTATTCCTAAGCACAGTGTAGTCTATTGAGCCTTATTCAAAGAACATGCGTATTATTAGACAAACCTCAGGGATAAATGACATGCTGTTGGTTACAAGCCCAGTGTTCATCAGATGCCAATACTTAATAAGTAGGATTCCAGCAGACACATAAAGAAGCCAGGCTACATTTTGATTGGTTTAAGTAACTACTGAGAACAGTGGCTCACAGGAAACCCATCTGAACTGTGGCTTTCTGTTGGAGCAATTGTTCAGTACTCCCTACCTCAGTATTTAGGGTGACTTCATAGAATTTAACCACTGAAAATAACACTATATATGCTCAGGCCTGACTACATACATACATGCAAACACATTCATGTGGACACAAACCAAAAGCAAATGTCGAAAATGGAAACGTTAGCAGCCAGGGGCTCAGGATGCAGGGTATGTGAGTGCTCTTGAGATTCCCCTCAACTGGGATTTCAGCTCCTTCTTTCTTCCACTCTTCTTCTGCTTTTTTCCTTCAACATTAGAAAGCATTTTTAAAGTAGAGGGGTTGGGTAATGCCAGTTTTAGAGATTCATGAACTTTTAGCATTTGGAGCTAAATTAATGTCCGAACTCGCAGAAGTCCAGAAAGGCACATTTGATGAGGCCTGAGGGAGGAGCTATCTTCCTGGTTCTTCCTTTTTTTTTTTGTAAACCTCTATTCCAGCCTCACTTCTGACTCTAAGCTCATGTATATAATCTTAGGTCAATTGCTTCTCTGGGAGTTCATCCTCAAAGATAGGGAAGTAAATTAAATTTTAAAGAAAGAAGTTAAAAGAAGTCTGGAGATTAATTTGCCTCCACAATAACTTTAGATCCATTGTTCTGTCATCTTAAATCAGAGTTCTTAAACTTTCACAGTCAAAGTCTTCTACACTCCCACCCAATTGGGATGTATTATCCTAGAATATAGGCTTATAAAATAAATACACAAGTTACTTATTGACAAAAATTTTAAAGAAATATTTAAAATTAAAGTATTTGTTACTCATACATTATCATCTAATAAGAATAAAATGGACTGGCATACTAATGAGATGACAATGTGTCTTTATTTTATTTAAGGAATAAAATCATGGTTGAACGTTTAAGAATGTATGACAGAGTATCTGCATTGCTCTTTGGTGTTTATTGATATTTTGATTTTTAAAATCATTTATACTTAGAATTCAGCTTCATATGAATATATAGTGTAATATACTCAGAGCTGTTCCAAAGTTGTCATAAGTTCTGTTTTAATCTCCAGATCCAAATTCATTTAAACTTTTTGTTTTTTAATGAAATACTGGTCAGCACCACAAAAAGAACATTTTAAGCAAAAATTCTAAAAGGACAAACTCTACAACCACACTAATGTAATACATTCATCCTAAGGAATGATGTTAGAAAGACATTAAAAGCCTTTTTTGTCCATACTTAAGATATTATGTTTCTAGAACACAGAGAGCATATGCTCAGCCTGGCATGGGAACCTAGGTGTCATTCGTGTTTCTGTGGTATGGCAGGTATGCTCACATGTGTAGGACAAAGTACATAGGTTGTGCTTTCATCAGGATGGGCACAGTAAGACCACACAGGGCAACCATGGTAGATATGGCCAGAAGCTCCTTGGTTTAGTAGTTGTCTGATATTTTAAATATTAAATAAAATATAAAATTGAATTGTAAATTAAAGTAGGTAATTTGAATTTATTTAGTATTCAATTTCACTTATTTGGTATTTAAATTTATTTATTTACATTATTATTTTTAAAATTGGTAAATTAAAATAAATAATAAAAAGTAGTAATAATAAAAATTAATTTTATAATGGTTAAGAATAGAGTTAATAGCATGCATATTAAGATATAAAATAATAAAAGCTTAGTTGGGAAATACTCATGGAAATCAGTTATTTTGTGAAACACGAAGCATATTAAAACTAAACCAAATTATGTAAATAATACAGGAAGCAGATAATGGCCAGATGATAAATTCAGACAGTTTCTATTCATTTCAAGTTACCTTTTAGCACAAAACAACTTACATTAGTCAAAAGTGTTCATTAGGCAAATCTGCTGTCTGCTTTCACAGACATTCTTCCCACTGTCCTATGGAAAGCATTGTAACTGTAAGAAAGGAGTTTGGAATACATTCCCCTAAATCCTAAATTCTGGTTTCTTCAATTTTCTGTCTGCTGGTGTTAGCTGAGTATGTGTCTTCACAGAGTCCCCAATTCCTTATCAGTTAAATGGGGCTGACAGTGCTGACAGTCCTAGGAGATTATGTGAGGTAACTGTAAAAATGCTTAGAACAAAATGTACTATAATAGTACCTTCCTTTGCACAGGGCATTCTTGATCATTACTTTTTGGAAATCCTCAGAATGTGCCCACTAACAACACTCTTTGCAGACATACTTGTGAGTTTGAATTCTTAATCAGTATGCATTATTAGCAAGTTTTTCATGCCTTTGTGACTCTGTTTCTTCTTCTATAAAAGGAACAAACAAGAGTACCTACCTATAAAGATACTGTTTGATGGATTGTTAATATTAACAAGATTCTTTTAGATGAGTTCCAGGACAAGGAGTCATCAATTGTTACTTCTAAGAATGGCATGTAATATATTTTAGTAGCATATTCTTAGTGTCATTAAGTCATGAACAAGCATGAAAACATTCTAAAGGAAAAATCTGACTTAAGTTTCTAGACCAAATAGAGGATGGGCTGATTTTTGTGCTGGGCTCTCTGATTGAACTGTACTATAGAACACCTTCTTCCTTGATTTGAAGTTGGGATCTTCCATTGCTTCCTCCAGATGCACACCTTCCATCCCTAGTTTTTTTGTGTGTGTGCACATGCACACATGCCTGGAAGCCACCAGAGCTCAATGCAAGGCATCTTCCTCAGTTACTCTTCACCTTATATTTTGACAGAGAGTCTCTCTCAACCTGTAGCTCACTGTTTCCCCTAGGCTGCCTAGCTAAAAATATCTGAGCTCCATCTGTCTCTGTCTCCCCAGTCCTGGAATTTGTCACTCACTTCTGTGCCCAGCACTTTGACATGCATGCTAGAGATTAAATTCAGGTTTTTATGCTTACAAAGGAAGTACTATACATATTGAATCTTTGAACCAGCTCTGAAACAAAAGAATTTATTATTTATGGGGCAGTAAACTTCAAACATTATTCTGTGCTCCCTCAGTTTCCTCTCTCAGATCACACAGATGACATCATGGGCCTCAGCAGGGCCCATGTAGATGTGGAGCTCATGATTGTCATTGCAGACATAGAGTTGAAGGAAGCCCTCAATCTTGTACTACATAGTGATGAAGGCTTTCCGTGCCTGTGGGACACATTCCTTCACCTTTTTAGACTCGTTGATGCAGACATAGCTCTGAGGATAGCCTTGACCAAGGCCATTCAGAATGTTAAGGTCATAAGACACAGGGTCTTATGATCAGGGTTCAAGGCTCATTGCCTCCTACAGTGTTAGCTTCTAAGAACTGATATAGCTAATGTATTAGTAGCTGACATTCCAGATACACTGCTGCTCTTTAGGGCTTGTTAGTGCTGCAAGGAGAATTTCTCATAGTTGCCTTTAGCTTATACCACTGCTATGGTGTACTATCCTGCTGTATCCTTCTATTATACCAGTGATCTATATCTTCCTTTGAGTGTCTGTCCATGTCCAAGCCGTGTACTTTCATTTGCCCTAATCTGATGTTATTTCTGTTTTTAATTTGAGCCCTTCTTCTTGGTCTTCACTATGCCATGTTTCAGCTCATCCATTCCAATTTTCTTAAAACAACACTTAACTGCTTTTCTAACTTCTTCCTCCATTGTAAGACAGTCTTTGAGAAGAAAATAAAAATTGAAACATGTTAATCCATATAAAAATGATTCTCCAGAGAAAATAATATTTGATTATAGGAGAGATCTTTTGAAGACCTGCTATTTTAACCAAGGAAAAACTAGATGTTGGGAACTTGTGATTTCATGAGTACCTGTAGCTTCCTCTGTGTTTCATCTAGGAAATAAATTCAGTTCTGATTTTATAGAAAGCCTTTGGGTTATTTAAAAAGAAAACAAATACTTCTGAGGTCTGCATATAAAAGTCATTTTTTCTCCCTATCATTCAGAGGCTTATAATATGTAGATTTTTAGCTTACTGAAAGCTAAGAACATAGTAAAAGCTAAAAACAACATCAAGAATGACTAATTCTTGCCTTCTTTATATTAAAGGCTGTTCCTCTACTAATGAGCAAGCCACTACTTGAGCCATATTTTCTAAAGAATTGACCAGAGGAGGTGTTAGCAAAGTAGTGAAACTTACAAAGGGAAGCTGAGTGGAGAACATTCAACAGCTTTTCTGTGTCCTGACACTCCTATGGGCACCTGTACACTGGGTCTCTTTATGTTAGCCTAAGTATTTTCCAGACCCAAGTGATTTTAAAAGAAATTACCACATTTATAAAAATGGAGGAAGAAACCATGTCAATTAGAACAAATATCAGATTTCATGTTTATATTTTCATTTGCTCCATAGAGAGACTAAATTGTTATTAATGTCATTCAAAGTTAGGGTTTAAATATTTTGTTAACATTTATAGTTAAATAGATTAGATGAGTTCTATGTTAAATTATCAGAAAGAGCATGGTTTCCCAATGTGAGGCAAACTTTACTTTTCCAGTAGGAAATGTCCCCTGCAGAATTGTTAATTGCACTGATGTGACAAAAGCACTCCATTTTAACCACATGTCTTTTAAGTTCTCAAGCATCTCAGAGGTTATAAACTAGTCATTAAAATTCATTCCTATTGGCAATTTGGTCTGCAGAGCCTTGGCCCAGAACAGCACATTTCTAATATTTATGTGATTTCCATTTTAACACAAACCATTTGAATTACCTCCTTGCTGTGTTGTTTCTGCTGTGTTTTTTTCTTTGCCCCCCTCCACAAGCTTTCACTGTATATTATCTGTTAAGGGTGAAATTGTGTGTGCTAGGAGACTGTTCTCCTCTGTGGTTTCTTTCTGCAAGGGATCACGTAATCAGGGCATGTTGCTTAACTTGATCAGCGAATGACACTTTTGATTATTCACAAGAAGAAAACATGAAGGTAAGTTGTAAGCTTGGGGCACTGCCTTGACAATGAGCATTCGCTAAAAGTCTAGTACTACATATTCTTAGATCCTTAAGAAAAAACAGGTCAGTTGTCAGGACTGGTGTAAAGAAAACCAAGCTGTCATTTGTCTTTGCTGATGGTTGACCTCTGTCTCCTTTCCTTGAGTGTGACTTACCATTTTTATCTGCCTGACAGTCATTTCTTGTTTCTCCTTGTAGTAGAAGCTGCTTGAGAATAAGACCCCTCCTTTCCCATCCTAACCCAACAAGTCACAGTTTACAGTGATATGCTGTAAGGTTAAAGTTCTTGTTAGCAAAATTGGACATGCAATTCCAAAGAGGGGACTGGGTCTAGGGATGCTATGAACATAGAATTGGCAGGAGTAGGCAAGAAGGGGTTTAGCCTGTGTCATGTCTGATATGGGCTCTAATCCTGAGGAACAATGATAACCAACAGACACAGAAAGGAAGGATGATGAGTTGGTCAGGGGACAAGTGGAAGGTGATGACATTCATGGTATGTCTGTGCCCAGAGTTTGGGATGATGTGAAAGCCCAGGAAACTGAGAAAACTGTGGAAAACACAGGATGGCGTGAGTCTTACATGAAGGGCATGGTATCTTGTGACCTCTCTGACATAGGGGAAGCCTGTATCAGACCATGTTTAATTTGTATTTTCCTTACCAGTGTAAGAGAAAATTGACTTGGTAGATATGAAAGGGTTTACATCTGATGAGAGAGTTTTCATGGGCAAAAGGGATTGATCATTCCTAGATTCTCTACTGAGCAGAGCATGTTTATGTCATATTATAATTTCTCCCAATCCTCAATGAGATCTGTTAACCATTGGGATCATGAAGCTTGCCTATAATGATGGTCAGATGTCAAGAATCCTTGCTTCAGGAATCATAACCCTGTAACATAGGAGACCTGAGGATACAGGACCTCAGGTGTCCAAAACTAGTTTTCAATCTAACAGCAGAATCAATGCCACTCATTTTTATTCTTTTCCACTGTCTGATTAAAAGTAAAGAATCCTCAAAGATTCCCTAGAAATCTTCCTTGATTTAAGTTCTTTATGGTAACAGTGGTGAGTGTCATTCAGCTCTCAGCCACTGCCCCAGCCATCTATAACTCTGCCTATGCAGAAGGCCTTGGGATCCAGGCATCAGAATGCACAAACTACAGACAGAAAGCAGTGGAAGTCTTATTTTGCTGGTTTCTGTGAATCTGATGAAAATAAATTGACTTTCTGCTTGGGATATTTTCTTATATAATTAGAACAGTAGAAGTTTGTTATTTACATTTGGGAATATTTCCCTGCTGGTTCTCAGTTCATTTTGTTTCTCATTAACCTTTATAAATATTCTAATCAGAAGTATTCTTTTATTTAAGAAAGGTGCTGGTGCCTTCCTTTCCAAAGAACAAAAGAATGTTTTCCTATTGGTGTCATTTCCCTTCATACTGCTTCCTGAGGGAAAGATAGGGGAAGATAGGGAAAGATAGGTGTGACATTCTTGGAGGAAAGGAAGAATTGCATGGTGGACCTGGGACTTGCTAGCCTCACAACCCTTATCAGATTGGTTCTCTGACATTTCTGGCTTTTGTTTCTGCTCTTAGCTACCTCACCAGCCATTCATATGTCTATGCAGAGGTCAGTGGGAATGGAGGAGAGGTAGCTGCATATCCCGGTGCTGTTGAGAAGAACAAGTAAGATTGGTGGAACCTTGGTGTTAACATACCAAGGTCTATATACTGCATGCACCCAAATCCTGCTTACATCCTACTCCATAGTTTGCTTTCCTGGGATCTTGTCTTCATACATGAACTTGGAGTTATAAAAGAAGCAATAATATCACCCTTTTGTGAAAATTAATGAACAAATCCATACAAAACAGTGACCAGAAATATTAAATATGCAATGACTAACAGGTGCTTTGACAATATACATCAGGTGTTTACTAGTTGGGAATGTCTCTCTTTTCTGTCTTTTATGAAGGCATTTAAATTGTCCTCCTTGGTCTTCATGCCATGTTTTAAGTAAATAAAATAAAATAAACCTCTTAGAATGTTGTTAGATATGAGTATTATATTTGTGCTTTCTCTCTGCAAAACAATGGGTCATTTGCTAATGCTAATTTGGCTTCTCTTTTAAGGAAACACTTGAGAACTGGAAGAGTGAAGGAAAGCAGTACCTTGTATAGTTTTCTAGGTGTACAAGTCTGCTAATTAAGGAAATGTTCTGCTTCCCTGACCTCAGCGGCTTCCAATCACTGATCCCAGCTGCCAACAGGTACTGAACCATACTCTGATGTTGCCTTGCTCCTAACTTACCCCTCACCTTGATTTTGCTCTCTTATGAGAAAATTCCTCACTGTGCTTCAGGCACTGATTTCTCTTATGGCATCCTTGAAACTTGTGGGTTTATGAGTTTTTTCATTAGGTGAAAGTAAAGCATTTTTGTCTGTAAATTCCACAAAATTTCCACACCAAATAAAACCAGCTGGGCAGCTTCCTAAATCCTCCTGAACAAGATGCCATATTGATAAAGCACAAAATAAAAACCGTCTACAATTTTCAAAATCAGGGTTATAGAAGGGTTTGAGATGCCAACATAGTATGGATTTAGCTGTTATATTTATCTGTATGCTACGTCTCTAGCTATACAGCTACACAATGCTCTATGTAGATAGATCATTTTAGCAATAATAAAAAACTCATGATGTCCTCCTTCTTAATAGCTGAGTAGTTCTCCATTGTGTAAATGTACCTCATTTTCTGTATCCATTCTTCTGTTGTGGGACATCTGGGTCTTTTCCAGCTTCTGGTTATCTCAAATAAGGCCACTATGAATATAGTGGAACATGTACCTCTGTGGCATGGTGGGGCATCTTTTGGGTATATTCTCAAGAGTGGTATAGCTGTGTCCTCATGTAGATTCTGTTGGGCAGTGTAGGGCAGTGGTCTGTTCAGACAACTTAGGCTCAGTTGAGTAATTGGCCTTGAGCCCTGGAACCTCAGTGGGCAGTCTCTGACTGCAAGTGGCAGAAGGAGCTCGGCTATAACTCCTGAGTCTTTGGTTCCTGTTTCAGTCACCACCCTTCACAGCTGCCACTACAGAAGATGTGTGTTCTATAAGGCAGACAACGCCCCAAGCTCCCAGCATTCTACCTGGACCCTACCCCTAGTCATCTGACCACAGCCAGGAATGCCATGCCCCATACAATAAAAGGGGCAGTTTGCCCCCCTCCTTGCTCTCTTGCTCTTTGTCTCTCTTGCTTTCGCTCTTTGTCTTTTGGTTCTTTTCTTCCTCTCTCTCTTGCCCTCTTCCTCTCCTCTCTTGCTCTTTGTCTCTTCTCTTGTTCTTGTCTTCTTTCCTCTCTTGCTCTTCCTTGCTTGTCCTCTTCCTCTCACTTGCTCTCATCCATCTCTTGCTTCTTTTCTTTCTCTCTTGCTCTTGCCCGCTTCCTCTCCTCACTTGCTCTTTGTCTCCTCTCTTTTCCTGCTCTTTGTTCTCTTCTCTTGCCTTCTTGCTCTCTTGCTTTCTTTCTCTCCTTTCTATCTCTCTTTCTCTTCTCCTCTCCTTCCTCTGCTTTCATTTTCTCTACTTGACTGGCTTATTTTCTCTTTCCTACAGTAAAATATCTCATTTGTACATTGCCTCCTTTTTGACTAATGCACACCCTGCCCGCAGGCTTCAGAAGCAGGGAGAGAGAGAGCTCCAGACTACAGCAGTGGCATGCCCTCAGTACAATAAGATCTACTTCCAAATTTCTGAGTAACCTTCAGATGGATTTCCAGAGTAGCTGTACCAGTTTGTAATCCTACCAGTAATGGGGGAGTTAGAAGAATATTTCTCTTTCTCCACATCCTCACCAACATGTGCTGTCACCTGAGGTTTTGATCTTAGTCATTCTGATTGGTGTAAGGTGGAATCTCAGGGTCATTTTGACTTGCATTTCCCTGATGACTAAGGACTTTTCTTTAAGTGCTTCTCAGTCATTTGAGATTCCTCTGTTGTGAATTGTCGGTTTAGTTCTATACCCCATTTTTGACTGGGTTGTTTGGCTTCTTGATAGTTAGCTTTTTGAGTTCTTTTATATTTTGGATATTAGCCCTCTACCAGATGTGGGGTTAGTGAAGAATTTTTCTCAAATTGCTGATTTTTTTCTATTGACTATGCCTTTTGCCTTACAGGATCTTTCCAGTTTCCTGAGGTCCCATTTATCAATTCATCAATACATGATCTTAGAGCCTGAGCCAGTGGAGTTCTGTTTAGGAAATTTCCCTCTGGGCCCATGAGTTCTAGGCTATTTCCTACTTTCTCTTCTATTATTCAATGTATTCAATGTATGTTGAGGTCCTTAACCCACTTGGACTTTAGATTTGTACAAGGTGAAAAATATGAATCTATTTTCATTTTTCTACATACAGACTGCCGGTTAGACCAGCACCATTTATTGAAGATGCTTTCTCTTTTTCATTGTTTATTTTTGGCTTCTTTGTCAAAGATCAAGTGTCAGTAAGTGTGTGGTTTTATTTCTATGCCATCTTTCTATCCCATTGATCAGTGTGTCTGTCTCTGTACCAATACCATGCAGTTTTTAACACTATTGCTCTATAGTAGAGCTTGAGGTCAGGGATGGTGATTCCCCCAGAAGTTCTTTAATTGTTAAAAATTGTTTTCGCTTTTCTGGGTTTTTTTGCTTTTCCAGATGAATTTGAGAATTTCTCTAAATCATAACGGTTACTGAAGGATAAATTTATCCCCCTCCCTAAAGCCATGTGTTGAAATTCTAACCAGAATTATCTCATGCTGAGATTCCTTTTGGAAACAGACACAGGAAAGAGCTGGTTGAGCTAAAATGAAGTTGGTAGGATGGCCACAAACCAATGATTGTGACTGTATAAGGAGAGAAGGTCTATACATTCAGGGCTGGGGGTTTCACCCACAGAGAAGAAAGTGTCAGAGAGGACAACAGAGAAAGGCACTTACTTGACAGCCATGGAAAGAGGCCTCAGAAGAAACTTGTCATCCAGCTTCTGCATAGCAGAATTCCATCCTTCAGAAATATGACAGCTTGTGCTTTTGTAGACTTCCTGGTGTTTCCACAAGTAAGCTGTGTTATACAGTTCAGGAATTGAGACCCTGGAGCTTGGCTTTTATCTGTTACCTCAGTCTTAGGCAAACTCCCCAAGTTTTAGATGGGCCTTGATTTCTTTATGTTTAAAGAAGTAGTGATCATAAAATTGTGTATTTAATGTATGTACTTACATCTTGTTTAATCAATTTAAATTTATAAATAAGTTTTAAGAGTATTTTGTATATAATATGTACTAAAACATATTTGTTTCAAAGATTTAGCTTTATTTTAATTATGTGTATATTGGTATATCTACATGTGTGTGCACATGAGTATATATGCCCACATTGGCCAGAGTTTCTAATTGCCTAGAGCTGGAGATATATATAGGCAGTTGTGAACTGCTCAGTATGTGTGCAGAGTGTTAAGCCCATGTCCTCAGAAGAGCTGTATGCATTCTTAACAGCAACATTGTCATCTTGTATGCATGAGTGTCTATATGTCATGGGCTGGTGGACTATGTGCACATGAGTACTGGTACTCACAGAAGCAGAAGCTTTAGATCCCCTGGAATATGCCATGTAGAAAGTTGTGAGCCACCTGACATGGGCACTGGGAATTAACACGGTACTCTGGAGGAGCAACACATGCTCTTAATATAGGAGCCATTTTTTACAGATATAAAATGAAGTGCACTCCATGCCATTTTCCCTACTAAATCATGTGACCTGAGGAAGAGTGAAAAGTGTGGCATTATAGCTGAAGATGGAAAAGGTAACTTCATTCTCAAATGTTCATTTGCATCCATGAATGCCAGCTGCTGAGAAGTGACCTAGTTGTAATATTTTAAAGCTTGAATCAAAATAACTTTTGAACTTTTCTTCATGGCCCAGTGTGGTATCTAAATCAAATGATAGGTTGACCACTTAGCTGAGATTCATAGCATTAAAGACAAAACAAAGAGACAACAGAACCAGTATATATGTACATATACATATATGTGTATATATATACATACATATATACATATATACATATATGCCTATATTTATATGTATATATACACATATATATTTATATACATATATAGATATGTGTATATATATATATATATGTGTGTGTGTGTGTGTGTGTGTGTGTGTGTGTGTGTGTGTATACATATATATATATGTAACAAAAATTCATGGAAAAGAGGCCCTGAACTTGAAGTGTATGGCAGGGTTTGGAGAGAGAGAAGGGAAGAGAGAAATGGTGTGTGTAACTATAATCTCATAAATAAAAGAAAAAATGGCTATGACTAAGCATTTAACTCTCTAAAATTAGATCCATATAGCTTGGTCCCTTTAAAACATATTTATTTTATTCACTTTACATCATAATATCAGGACTCCTCTTCTTCCAGTCCCTACCCATTGCCAATGTGGGCACACATAACACATGTATATGTCCCAGCACATCTTGACATGTAGCAAAAAAGAATTTTGAGTCTCTCGGTTACCTTGCTTGACTTGATACTGCAGGCACTAATTGTTTTAAGGACTATAGTCTATGGTGCTAAGAAAGGGTCCACTTTAAAGTGAGCTTTTTACTTAGCTTTCATACTAAACCCTTGAGGCATCATTTCACAAATGAGAAACAGGAGCCCCAGTCACCAGCCAAAAAAAGTGTGAGAAATAAGGCTGGAGTTTAATAAAGGCTTGAAATACTTAAAAAAAGGTGAAAACAATCTCCAGCCACCTTCTTAACTTCTGAGGAAACCTCAGGGAAGAGTCAAAACTGATATTTTCTGGGGTAGGCTGATTGAATTGCTTTTTGCTCAGGTAAAATCATGACTGAGTAGAGTTTGAAATCTAGTTCCTTTCCCCATGATCTACATGTCCTCGGAGGATGACTCTGGGAATATCTACAAACATAGAGGAAATTAGTGATTACAATTCACAGGAAAGCATACCGTGTGTGTGTGTGTGTGTGTGTGTGAGAGAGAGAGAGAGAGAGAGAGAGAGAGAGAGAGAGAGAGACAGAGACAGAGACAGAGAGAGACAGAGAGAGACAGAGACAGAGACAGAGAGAGAAAGAGTCCTTTGTAGGAATCAAGCACCTCTCTATTTTAGATAACCTTTAGTGAGCCAGGCATTGCCTTCCTAATTGTGACACTTGAACTAACACCACTTATGAAATAAAAATTAAATGTGCATATTTAAATATGTCTAATGTAAATTTATAGATAGGATAACTCCACTTTAAGCATTTTTATTATTTTAAATTGTCTTGCATGCCAAGGTCTCTGTTTAGAGGCCTGCAAACTATCAGCCATTTCATCCTCACTTCAGGTAAAAGAAATGCATTATCTTCTGACTACATGGGTGAGGAAATGCAGACTTTGAAAGAATTAGCAACCTGTCCCTCATTTAAAATTTCATACAGATGAGAGTTTAAGTGCAACTCACGTGTGGCAAACCCTCAGCACCCAGACAATCCCTAAGAAACGAGAGCCTCCAATGAAGCTCCAGTGATACTTAATTTATTAAAGTTATACATTCTCTTAGCTCTTTCTATTGGGGTTTAAATAGATTTGTATATTTTCTTGATTAATTTTAAGTCAACAAACATAAGCAAATATGAGATGTAACCTTCAATCTTTTGAAATATTTGGAAACCTGAACAACTTATTTTTGTAGGTTGGTTTTTGTGTATGGCTGCTAATAAGTGGCAATAGTTCTGGCCTGAGGCCACAGATAACTATGATAGAATGTTGGCATTATTTTTGATCTTGTTGTCTGGCTTTCTTTCCTAATAAATTATCTTTATGCAATGATCATTTTTAATATTCATTTATTAACACCAGACAGAAATTCAGAAAAATAATGCTTTTAATAAACTATTATCAGCCCACAGTCAGTACATCTAATCACAATTAAAAACATCAGCTTCTTCAGTGCTGAGCATGTGACACTTGTTACTCATTGCAGAATGTAGGTTCCTGTGCAAACAGCACATTTGGTAACACCTTGTTCTGTAGCTAAAAAGTAACAACTTGTCAAGTTCAGAATAATCATCTGCTTTTCTAATGCCTAATTTAAAATGTATGAAAATACTGGTAACGTGGTCTTCCTAGAGGAAATTAGAGCTTGCCTGATCTGTGTGTGTAAGGAATTCCAGCCTGTCATGGCTGTGATAAGCACTAATGACTGAAATAAGCCACAGGAACACAGCCAGAACAGGGGTTAGTGTAAAGGTTATGCTAATTGATAGGTACACCTCTTGTATTTTAAGTGGGTTCATTAAGTCCACTCTTATCTTATGAGCCATTTCATCAGTTAAGAAACCTCCAGTAGCCACAGCCATTGTACTTAACAACAGAAGACACAGACGCAACAAGCACTATTTTCAAAGTGCCTACTGCACACAAACCCAGAACCTGGGGAATACTGAGTCTCAATATGTAGTTATAAATCTCAAACTGTTGAAGAAGAGACATAATTTGAATTCTGTGAGGATAAAACAAAACTGTAAGAAATAATAACTAAATAAGACAGAAAAAACTGAAGTTGAATAGTCAACTAGAAAACAAAATGTCAGTCTGGGTTTTAGGTACATAATTTTATAGAAGTGACATTTTATTTTGTCGATAAACCTATGCTTCTACTCATGCAAGATAATGTATGTAGCAGTGCCAAATTGTATATTCAAATTCTTCCCAGCAGCACCAGAGTTCCCAAAACCCATCCCAATGTTCTGGGTTCCCAAATGAAAGATACACACTTAGCCTTTATATTTTGATATGCCTAAAACAGCTCAATGGCTGGGCCACCTCCTAACCTCCATGTGACTTATCTGCCTCCCTCCAATATCCCTACTAAATCCTGTATTCCACCTTTGCTGCCCTCGACCCATTGTCCCTTTTGGGCCTTTATCCCCTGGCTCCTTTATGGTGACTATGCTTTCTCTCTCTTGCACCTTCTCAGGCCTAATGTCTTTCCTCTCCTCCTACATCTGTCCAAAGCCCTGAAAAATCCTAAGGTTCTGCCTCTGTCTGCTTTGCCAAGCCATTGGCTGCCAGCATCTTTATTTACCAATCAGAACCCATTGATGGTCAGGGTTCCTCAAACTTACATTTGGATATGTGGAGTCTCATGCAAACAATTCTGGGGAACCTAAATTAACATAATACAAGCAGCATTAGGCCAAACCCACTACAAATGTAAATTTAAAATGTGGCTATGTTTGTGTGTGTATGGTAGGGGGGAGTGTGCACAGGTGAATATGTGAGGGAGGGTTCAGTTCATAAGTATATACGTGGGGGGGGGGCAGATGACAAACTCAATGTCTTTCCTCAGGTACCATCTACCATTTGTTTTGAGACAAGATATTTCACTGGCTTAGAAATCAACAGTTTGGCTAGACTAGCTGTTGGCAAGCTACAATGATCCAACTGTTTCTATTTTCCCAAAACTAGGATTACAGGTACTCACTAATCTGTCAAGATTTTCATAAGCTGATTTCAGGTATTGAACTTGGGTCCTAGATGTGAACACCTAAGGCAAGTGCACTTAAGACAAGGGCTTTACCCACTGAGCCATCTCTCCAGCCCCCAAAGCTCCTTCATAATACAATATTCTTGCTTTCTTTATAAAAGGGAAAATTTATGTATTTAAATACATCCTTCCAAACTAAGAAAGATTAAAACAGATAAGTACTCTTGCTACAAAATGCCTCCTTTAATGAAATCAACATATGCTTCAGTGAGGTTGCAAATGCAGAAACAAAATTGTGAAGAATTGAGCATGTCTAAGCACTGGGCTTAGAAAACACACGTAGAATGCATACCTTGTTGTAAGCTTTCTTTGCAGTCAACAGACTGACATGAAAAACAGAGCAGCTCCTAAAATGAGATGGCTTATTGTCACCAGTGATCATGTGACAATGCCAGTGTCACTTCTGGAAGAGACCATGAAGGAGAAAGAAGGGTGACAAAGGGAGGTGATAAAACAATGGCCACACCTTGTTAACTGTAATTACTTCTGAACATAGTTACGAGCAATACACCGTATCAGCATCAGAGGATCATGCAGAACGCTATCCTTCATTATGGAGACCAGGAAGAACTGAACTGAACTTACAAAACTTTGTTGAGCTGTTTATTACCAAAGCCAGGCTGCACTGAGACAAGAATGTTGAGCACCAGCCCGGGTAGTGGGGAAATAAAGGGGTGGGAGGGAGACCCTCGTCCTGCAGACTCGGGGAACTCCACATTGCTGGGTAGGTATCTGGCTGTGGGAAACCATGGGGTCCCAGTCTGTGGGAGTAAGAGGGGGCAGTCTCATGGGTTCTCAGTCTCTGACATCCCAGACACAGCTGGATTACATGAAAGAGCTGAGAGCGAACTGGGGGGCCCAGGGCAGCTCAGTCAGCCCCAGGGCCGAGGGGAGAAAGAGGTGGGGAGGAAAGGGGGTGCCTGCTGATTCCAGTGTGGGCTGAGTCCTTGGTCAGGTCTCCAGGCTGGAAACACTGGAAGGCTTTCCTGCAGGAGATTAGACTTGGCTCTTTAGGGGAAGGCCTAATCCATTGCTCTAGCACAGTGAGTCTAGATGAAAGGAGGCGGTTCATAGTTCTCGGCTTTATTTTAGACAAGAGAGAGAGAAGGTAGAAAAGTGGAGGCCAGCCATGGCCAAGTGGAGAGAGGAGAAAGGGAGAGGGGAGAGAGGGAACAAGAGGTGAGAGTAAAGACAAGAAGAGAGCAAGAAGTTAAGAGAGAGAGGAGGGGTCAAGCAGCCCCTTTTATAGTGGGCTGGGCTACCTTTCTGTTCCCAGGTAACTGTGGGGCAGGACATACCTGGCTATGGTCAGGTGACTGCAGGGATGGAGCACAGACAGAATACTGGGAGCCTGGGGCATTGTCTAGCCACAGGATAATGGAGTGAGGGCTCCTGTTGTCTGGGAGCGTTGCTTCCTGTTCTGTCCCTTGTAGAATTTTCTACGGGGTCTCCAGAGTAAGCCTCACTCAACTAGAACACAGACTGCCTTTCACCATCCAACACAAGAACAGTAGCAAAGGATCATCCCAGCCAGGGCTTCTAGGTGCACTTCTCACTCTGATAATTCAAACTATAATGCACAGAGAAGAAAGGGAGGAAGAGCACACCACGGTGACCTCCCAGCTTATCATAAATTATAAAGAATGAATAATATCCTTCAGGAAATGATCACACAATTGTGAAAAGCAGGAGTAAAATAAGGCACAGGAGAAACTGCGTCTGGTTTGGAGTACCAGCATACATTCTTTTTCTTCCACAGCTCACTTACTCATCCCAAGCTCCCTTATTCTGTAGTCAGAAAGAAAAGGAAATTTAAAAACAAAAAAAATGGACAGAAAAACTCTCTAGACTTGCCTCCCGAGAATTTTGAATTGGCTTCCTAGAAACATTTTTATCTTTTTACTTCTCTTGTGATAGATATCCTCTACCTCATTTTCACTGGGGGTGAACTAGATCAAGGGTCTATCGTAAACCAACTGGCATCAAACTGTGTGACATGGATGAAGACAATTGACAGTCTATTTCTGGACAAAGCAGAGTATGAAGGTCAATGCCTCCAGGGCACATCCAGGTGGAGGGGTTTGAGTTAAGTTATTGGTTCCCTTGAGCTTCAACTTTCTAGTCTTTAAAACAGAGACACTGTCTTAGGATTTTATTGCTGTGAAGAGAGACACCATGACCACAGTGGCTCTCATAATCAAAAATATTTAACTAGGCTTGGCTTACAGGGTCAGAAACTTAGTCCATTATTTTCATGGCAGGAAGCATGCTTGTGGGCCTGTGTAGTAGAGGCTGCCCACAGAGATCTCTGGCCTCGCCAGGTGTAAGGGTTCAGGTGAAGGGGAAAGAACGTGAGCAGGGAGGGCAAATTGCCTCTGCTGCGTCCACTTCTGCAGCTGTTCCCACCTCTGTCTCCACTGCTGCCGCTGCAGTTGTTCCAAGACACTGCACTGGTTGCTCTGTACTGAGTGGGGCCAGGCTGAGCCAACGGAAGGCTCACTAGCTATCCAAGGGTGTGGGGGGACTTCTGGAGGTGTTTTGGGGAAAGCAGATCTCTTCCCCATGTGACATTGTTACAGCTCTTATGACAGAAGCTCTCAGACAACCAAGTAGTTCTCACACACCTTTATACCTTCTGGATAGGATTCTTATATACAGTTTTAGGATGGTCAGGGTCTGACAGTAGGTATTCCCTTTTGGCTTGGTCTGAGAGCTTGGGAATACCCTGTCTACATGTGGGAGGGCTTAGGGTACTGCTCCTATGTGACTAATAACCACAAACCTCTCTATGGGGGGCTGTGTGATAGGAGCCTCGTGCCCAGGAAGGGAAGTGCCCACTGTCCCTTCAGGGTCACCAGGATTTCTAGCCTTAGCTCAATAGGCAACCAGGATACCTTTCACAGCCCACTGCCCCATGTGACACTATGCAGGAAGACATGGTGAAGGAGAAAGAACTGAGAGTTCTACAGATCACCAGGCAGCAGGAAGTGATCTGGCATGGGATTCTGAAACCTCATAGCCCACTTTCTGGTTAATGAAGTACTCCATCCAACAAAGCCACACCTACTCTAACACGGCCACACCTCCTAATAGTGATACTTCTTATGGGACTATGGGGCCATTTTTACTCAAACCACCTGAAGATAGTCTCCTTACTATTGCCATCCTTTCCAGTGGCTACTGGACAACTTCAAAATGAACACCTAAAGAAGTTCAGAAGTTTCGTAATCTTAAAAGAGAAAAATAACATTGCTCACTCTTATTTTCCACCTCTTTTATATACATGTGTGTGCACATGTTTACCTTTGCTAGTGTGTGTGTCCATGAGATCTATGTACATGTTTGAATGTAGAAATACATATCCTTGGAGGAAAGACACTGATGGTGTGGATATTCTTCAATCATTTTACACCTTATCTTTGGAGAAAGTTCTCTCACCAAAGTTGAAGCACACCAGTTTGTCTGGGCTGGGTACTCAACAACTTCTGAGGATGTACTGGTCTCTAGGTCCCAGCACTGGGGTTATAGATATGTGTTTCTATGTCTGGCTTTTTATGTGTGTTCTGGAAATTGAATTCAGGTCCTCACGTTTGTGTACTTTACAAACTGACCCATCTACCTAGCTCTGATCAACAGCATTTGCAATATAAAATGTGCTATCCTCATGTATTTCTTCATCAATCTGCCCTTCCTGTGCACTTAAAATACCATGCATTTCCAGCAGTGAAGAAGAAATGCCAAACCTAGGCATGTTCCTTTTTGACAATGATGTTGTTAGACTAGAGAGCCAGCTCTGTCACCAGACAAGATCTTGTGCCACCCATAATCATTGGCTGTCAGTGCTGCATGGTCTACAGAGATGAGACATGGTAGTCCAAAGAAGCCTCACACTTTGAGCTTCAGCTCAAAGCACCATCCCACGAATACATGGAGTAAGAAAGATCTTGGTTTATCCACCATGTAATAGAGATGCAATCACAACTGTGTTTGATATATCTTAATAGAGATGGTATCACAACTGTGTTTGATATACCTTCTCAGTAGTTCATAAGCTAGTAAACTAAAATGTACCTTTGAAATACTTAACATGTGGCCTCAGAGTGATTCTGTCTACTGCCACAGAAAATTTGTTTGCACTAACTACCCTGCAGATAGTGGTTGAGTGGCTTAGGATATTGACAAAAGCAGATATATGGTAATTCTGCATAACAGTTAAGGGTCTGGGTCTGGAAGCAGACTAACCTGTGTTCAAGTCAAAGCCAATCACTTCACAAGCTTATTCTCAGTTAGAGTTTGTTATAACAGTGTCCTAAAGGCTAGCTCAGGAGCAGAACTTGAGTTTATTATAATAGTGTTCTCTATGCTTGCAGAAGATCTTAATAGAATGATAGCAAAAGACACTGAGAAATCAATCAGTTCCCTACTACATAACGAAACTTGCCATGTAACATTCAGTATTACACAGCACAAAGGTGCATGAGTGAGAGCCACTTACCCCAGTGTTCTGGCTAGACCCCTAATAAGGTGCAGTTTAAGATATTGTCCAGGTTTTCAGGGCTGGAGAGTCCACATGCAAGTTGCCTTATTCATGTAGATATTCCCATGAGCTTACATTCCTTGCTATGTAGAAAGCCACAATATCTTACTACATGGACCTTGCCAGAGGATAACTTAATTTTCCTCAGGACATAGCAGCCAGCAGAGCAAAAGACATGCATAAAACAATTCTGTTTGCCACAATGTCTTTGTGACCAGATTTTGACTACATACTTCCCTATGCTTCCAATGACCTCATGTGAAGAGAGCCAACCCCTCCTCAAAGAGAGGAAGTTAGAGCCAGGACTGGACATTGTGTAGGAGGGGTTTCCAGACTATTGCAATGCAGCCAAGGGAGAACCTGTATTGTATAAGGAAAGTAAATTTCCCTCACCTCAAAGCTCTGAAAGACAGCTCTTATGTATCTGTGCATGTGTGCATGCATATGCATGTATGCTTGCCAAACAAGACAAAGATGCAGACGAGAGAAGACCCTTTACAGGGGTACTAGTAGGTTGAGACCCATAGTTGTTTATGCCATATTTTGCATTTAATTAAAGTCCTTAATTTGTGTGGATACAGGCTCTTCATATCATAGTATGAATAAGGAGGTTTTCTTGGTTAAAAATGGAAACATTTTATGACATCTAAAGAAAAGATGATAATATTTTAAAAAGTACCCTGAACTTTGAAAGGAAGATAGTTATTTCAAAAACAAATATACAGATGAGCATGTTCCATCTTTCCAGTTGGGGCTGAGCCTTGCATGACAGGGTCTTCATTTTCCACAATTTTGTTGTACCTGTTGTCTTGAATTATTTACCTCACCAATTCTGTTCTTGCTTTTTGTTATTAAAGTCTTACAATGGTACATCATAGTGCTTCACTTTGATGAGTGGTAGCTGGTATAAAGGAACTTAACAAGCAAATCAAGAGCCTAAGCAAGCCATCTATAATGAGAAAAAGATGCCAAGTATACTCAAATGGCTGTGTCAGAACATCCCAACACTTACAAAATAAGTGTTCTGGAGGCCAGGAGTAGCTATAAACTTGGGAGAACATGTGTATGCAGAATTCATTTCATCTCACTATCAGCATTTTAATTAAATTGTGACCTATTTACATTTCAGTTTCATCTCCACAAACTTCAGATTGTGCTAATGTTTGAAATCTGTGGAAGGCCCTAAGATAACATTATAAATAGTTAACTAAGAACATATACACAAAAATTAAGTAAGGCTTGAAACACAGTAAGAGATATAAACATACTTATAAACCTCAAATAGGGGCTGGGGAGATGGCTCAGTAGTTAAAAGGACGCTCTGCTCCTGAAGAAGATTGAAGATTGGTTCCCAGCATCCACACTAGAAATTTCATTTCACATGCAAATGAAAATAATGATAAAATAAAAGACCCAATTAAAACACACATATCTCATAGTTATAGAAGCATACATGAAATATCAAGGCCATGTGAAGGCAGAAAGAGTCAATCCCTAGACTGAAACACTGGGGTAAGTACCACAAAAGATGAAGGATGTGAATGGAGTTTTTGCAATAAATTATTTTAAGCAAACTGAAGAGGGAGAAAGTCCCTCCAGAGAGAGGGGACAGCCCGTACAAGGGAGTGAGACCCCATGTGAGATGAGGAGGTCATGTTTCATACTGTGTGATGGATGAATTGGGAGGTCCTATAGGGGAATAAGGGAAAGATGCTGAAGGCTAGGATTCTGAACATGGCTTATGGGTCTGCAAAGCCATGTGCATTTTTACTAGTAGTGTTTGAAGGCAAATTTTTCTTTTGAAAAATTTTTTGTGTGAGCTCTGAAAATATTAAGAACATGCTGTGTGAAAAACCATAGAGATGGTATTGGTGGGATAATTGCTCAGGGAGAAACTTTGGAGCCAATTTTATGTAAAACAAAACTCCCTACTGTCTGAAATTTCACGATCATAAGTGGCTGTCTTGAAGCCCAAAGTGTTGGGAGTTGGTCTGGTGCTGCTATGTATTCAAATGCTTAATTCTGTCTCCTAAGATCTGCTTACCCCTGATGTATTTCCTTGAGTATGAGTACACCAAATGATGCTTTGTAAACTTTTCTCCCAATGTAAAGGGTTAAATAAAAGTAGCTACAGTCAATTATTGGAGAGGTAGAATTTTAGTTACCAGGTTGGGGATTGCAGGTAGGAATGACAAGGATAGAGAGAAAGAGAAGGAGAGAAAGGAGGAAGAACACAGAATAAAACAGGAGGTCTCCACTAGACATGATGGGCCAGGAACATGTGACTGAATAAAATGCCCTCACACCCTAGGACAGACTGCTGGAGAAGTAACCCAGGCCAGACTCAAACAGCAAGTACCTGGGAGAGCAGCTAGGAGGTAGACAGTCTAATATATAGAAAAAGAGATTAGGGATAATCTCTTAGTGAATGTGCAAGAGCTAATTAAAAAGATCCATAAGACTCAATGATTTAGGGGGTGGTGCTGGCCAGGTCATATCAGGAACAGGGTTTACTGAAATCCATGTATATATACCAGAGGATATATGGATAGAAATAATGGAGTTTCTTGGAAAAAGATCTCTCCAAGATGGAGTTTTCAAACATGGGCGTGTAAGAGGATAAAGGTAGGAAACAGAGAACACATATCAAATAGTTATGTACATAGATGTTGGAGAAAGGAAAAACATTATGTAGCAGCTTGGCCACTACTGTCTATATGAATTTAAATAAAATACTTGATCTCTTTTATAAAGTCTTCATCTATAGAGTTATAGCAACCATATCATCATTTTACTCTTGTGGAATTACACACTGCTTTTGCTATATTTTGGTCCCACAAATCTACTGAGATCAGGCTCCCACAGCAGCTGAGGTTTTCTCTACTTGGCCTGCAAAAGAAGGGGCAGCCATTATTCAGTCATGGTTTGGAAGCATTCTGAAGAAGGTGCCTTCAGAGTCTTTAGTTGGATACTTTCCAGCGAGTCCATGAGGTTCCAATGAAGAATTCCAGTAACAGACATCCTTAGTTAAACTAAATGTGTCACAAAAGTGTGTCCTGACATCCTCTGAAACCAAGCTTTAGTGTCAACCTATAAATGCCAAGTGTGTCAGTAAGGCCAAGTGTGTCCCATGGCCAAGTGTGTCAAGAGACAATCAGAGCAGGGTATCTATGCTGAATGGATCACCCCAGGCTCTGGCAAAAAAGAAAAACAGAGGAACCAGAGAATGCCAAGGAAAAAGGCTATGGATAAGGAAGAGGATGGACAAAATGTTATCCATCTCACAGATTCCCAGGAAGCCAGTGAAGCTCAGAGACTACAGAAAGGAAAAGCCTCAGCCTATTTGGTTGTTTTACAAGCCATTGGAGTGTTTGAAAATAATTGGTTCAATAAATGCTGTATGCATTGAGATTCCAGGAAGTATGACTAAAGCTTTTCCCTTTCAGCTTTAGACAATGCTGAATTCCCATGTTTCCCTCCCTCACTCCGGCAAATGAAGGGTCTGGTTCCTAGTCTTCACCTTCAATTGCCTTCCCAGACCTGTTTCATTTAGAATTTTTTTTTTAATTTTTAAGATTTATTTTTTATTAGATGTTTTCTTTATTTAAATGTCATACAATATCTCCTTTCCCAGGTTCCTCTCAAAAAAAAAAATGAAAGAAACAAAAATTAAAAAAAAAAATCCAAACCCATGTTCCCTCCCCTCTCCCCCTGCTCACCACCCCACCCTCTCCTGCTTACTGGCCCTGGCATTTCCCTACACTGGAGCATAGAACCTTCACAGGGCCAAGGTCCTCTCCTCCCATTGATGACCAACTTGGCCATCCTCTACTATACATAAGCTGCTGGAGCCATTAATATGACCATGTGTACTCTTTGGTTGGTGGTTTAGTCCCTGGGAGCTCTGAGGGTACTAGGTAGTTCATATTGTTGTTTGTCCTAAGGGGCTGCAAGCTTTTCAGCTCCTTGGGTCCTTTCTCTAGCTCCTTCATTGGAGACCCTGTACTCAGTCCAATGGATGACTGTGAGCCTCTACTTCTGTATTAGTTGGGTACTGGCAGAGCCTCTCATGAGACAGCTATATCAGGCTCCTGTCAGCCAGCACTTGCTGGCATCTACAATAGTGTCTGGATTTGATGATTGATTATGGGAAAGATTCTCAGGTGGAGCAGTCTCTGGATTGTCCTTACTTCAGTCACTGCTCCATAGTTAGATTCTACAACTCTTTCCATGGGTATTTTATTCCCCCTTTTAAGAAGGAACAAAGTATCCACACTTTGGTCTTCCTCCTTCTTGAGTTTCTTGTGGTTTGTGGATTGCACTTTGTGTATTCCGAGCTTCTGGGCTAATATCCACTTATCAGAGAATACATACCATGTGTGTTCCTTTGTGATTAGGTCACCTCACTCAGGATGATATTCTCCAGATCCACCCATTTCCCCAAGAAGAGGGTGGGGTGGTGAGCAGGGGGAGGGGGAAGGGAACAGGAGTTTGTTCTTGTTGCTGTTTTTTGTTTTTTGTTCTTGTTTTTTTTTTTTAAGGGGAAACTGGGAAAGGAGATATCATATGACATGTAAATAAAGAAAATATCTAATAAAAAATGTAGAGGAGTTTAGCAGGAGAGGAGATAGCAAGAGCAATGCAGAGGGAGATGAAGAGAGAAGGGAAAAATAACGTTAAGGATATTTGAAGAAGACATAGGGAAATATTTTGTTTACTTATTTTTACAATGTATAGTAGTATATAATATAGGTAAATGATAGATAGGTAGGTAGGTAGATAGATAGATAGATAGATAGACAGATGATAGAAATGTATATGCATATAGCACACATAGTTTAAATGAATTTATGACTTTGACGATAATAATATATACATGTGCCACTTTCATTTAGAAATTTTTAAAATTACTTTGCAAAATAATGAGTATAATTATGACTTTTTAAATATACATCACTGTATCTTGCTTCTATTTGTCCCACCCCTTGGGGATTCCATATTCATCCCTCTTTTTCTGGATCTTGCCCTCTACAGAAAGAAACGTCCTTGACTTCTAGTCATCCGACACATACAGATATTTATTTTCAAGTTCTGCATTTGAGAAAGAAAGTGACATGTGTATTCCTGAGCCTGGATTATCTCATGTAACATGACAATATCTGGTTCCAACATCCATTTTCCAATGAACAACAATTTTGTGAATGGAACTTATAGTCATGTTGGTTCCTTTATCTCTATTCATATTTTTATGGAATATTGCTCATCTTGGTCCTCTACATCCAGTATCCTTTCTTCATTTGACCTTTCTGTTTTCAATGCCTCTGATCTGACTTTTCATTTCCAGCATTTGTTTGGCACTATTTTACGATCTCAGTTTCTTTGCTGAATTTCCCCCCCCCCCCACACACACACACATCATGTAGAGTTACTTTCTCATACTGCTGATATCTCCTGGACTTTACCAAGATTCTTTTCTGAGACTTTACCTAATTGCATCAGTCCATTCTCCAGTTTGTTTGAGCCCAACAAACAATGAAGTGTGGGATTCTGAAAACTTTCTCTGGGATTCCTCCTGTCCCATTACATCTGAATCAACTAAGGAGAGGCTGCATTAGATTACTCTCTTGTAACCCTTTCTACTTCTCTGGTATGTTTTAAGGGTTGCCAGACTTGATGTTCCCTTCAGGTTACCTTTTTTCCCACATTTTTAAAATTTTTTTTTGTGTGTTTTTCATTTTATAGTGATCTTTTTTGAAATACAGCTGGAGGAAAGAGGAAGCCAGAACAGAAACTCTGACTTGATAAACACTGTCTTAATCAAGGTTACCATTGCTATGACAAAACACTAAGAACAAAAAGTAAGTTGGGGAGAAAATGCTTTGGTGGACTTAAACTTTCACATGGTAGTCCATCACTGAAGCCAGGACAGGAACTCCAATAAGGCAAGAACCTGGACACAGGAGTGATAAATAGATTGTGGAAGGGTACAGCCTACTGGTTTGCTCCATATGACTTTCTCAGCTGTATTTCTTATAGAATCCAGAACTATTGGCCCTGGAGTGGCACCATTCACAGTGGGCTGGCCCTCCTCTATTGATAATTAATTAAGAAAATGCTGTACAGGCTTGCCTATAAGGCTGTAGGATCTTATGGAGGCATTTTCTAAATGGAGGCTTCCTCCTCTCAGATGACTGTAGTTTGTGTCAAGTTGACATAAATCTTCGCATCACAAGCATATTCATATGGAAACATAGTAAAAAGTACCAGTGTGTCAATTATCCCTTGATAAGGTGAAAAGACAGCTAGAATAAATGAAGCTAAAATGGCTTCAGAGATAAGATGTTAATTATTTAGAGGTTAAAATCTAGGGAGGAGAACATGATAGAAGAGTAAGTTAAGTCAGAATGACAGGAATAGCTTGAATTAGAGGGGTTAACAGTTATGCTAGAAGCCTGAGAAGGTACTGTCTTAGTGGTCCACTCAAGGAAGATAAAACTAAGAATATGACAGTCTGCTGAAATACCGAAGCAAAATTAAAAAGTAGTTTTGTAATACTTGGTTCTCTGTTAGTGGGGCTGTTGAGAAAGATTAAGAGGTGTGACTTTGTTTAAGTAGATGTGACATTATACCCCTCAGTTGCTCTCTTTGCCCGTTGCTTTCAGATTAGAATCTAAAGCTCTCATCTACTGTTTTAACACCATGCCTGTCTGCTTCCAGCCATGATGATCATGGATGAATCCTCTAAAACTGTAAGCAATTCCCCCAATTAAATGTCATCTTTTTATAAGTGTTACCTTGGACATGCTGTCCCCTCACAGCAACAGAACACTATTAGGTCATAAGTTGTCATTAGGAGTGTGGTATTGATATAACATGCCTGACTACGTAGTTATTCAGAGGAACATGGAAGACTCTGGAACTTTGTAGTAGAGAATTGGTTGAACAGTTCGTAATGAAGCACCCTAGTAGGAGAATAGAAGACCATAGTGCTGAGGGTGATGGGGACTGTGTAATCCCAACTCAAAGAAGTTTCACAATGGAATAATATTAGCAAATGGCCTAGAAATCAATCTTGTGGTCCTTTGCCAAAAAAAGTGATGGTTTTTAGCCTTTGTCCTGAAATTCTACTGAAAGTTAAATTGAAGAGGTTTTGTATTAATGGCATTGGAACGTGAAATTATAAGACAGTCTGGAATTGAGTATGTTATGTGGTTATTACTGATGACTCTTACGTAGATCTACAATTCTACAATGGGAAGGAACAAGTGGGGCCAAGAGAAGTACAAAACGTACAATTAAGAGAGAATAGTAACACCAGGGAATTTAATATTAGAGTCAAGTCTTGTGCTCAAAGAGAAACAAAGATTAAAGAAAGAACTGTTTTGAAATGGAATACAGGGAGAGATATCCTCGTGGCAAGACCTGCTCAGCTAATCTTCCAACTTATAAAAATGAATTAAAATAAATTTTAAGCATTAAGATTTTTGTCTCTGGTGAGTTTCTGAGACTGGACCAGCCAGCCGGGAGGCACAGGCTCCACAAGTCCCAGGGGAGCCGCAGGGTGGCAGGGACAGGATCCTCTCAGCTTCCAAGTGACAGTGGAGGATCAGTGTCCTTCTCCACCCATTCCATGCAAGTGGAGGGCCTATCTCCAGGGAGCACCTTAAGCCAGAGACTCGGGTGAGAGTCGCCATTTTCTTTCCGGTGAGTTTCTAAGACCAGAACAGCCAGCCAGGAGGCACAGGCCCCACGAGTCACAGGGGACTTGCAGAGTGGCAGGGACAGGACAAGCTCTAGTCAGAGACACTAAGAATATCTAACACCAAAAATCAAGAGATGG
>NW_022196906.1:10742641-10747783 GCF_008632895.1 Mastomys coucha
AAACAGATGGGTTTAACAGATATCTATAGAACTTTTTACCCTAAAACAAAAGGATATACCTTCTTCTCGGCACCTCACAGTACCTTATCCAAAATTGACCATATAATTGGTCACAAATCAGGCCTCAACAGACACAAGAAGATTAAAATAATTCCTTGTATCCTATCAGATCACCATGGACTAAGGGTGTTCCTCAATAACAACATAAACAATAGAACACCCACATAAACTTGGAAGCTTAACAACACTCTACTCAATGATAATTTGGTCAAGGAAGGAATAAAGAAAGAAATTAAAGACTTTCTAGAGTTTAATGAAAATGAAGTCACAACATACCCAAACTTATGGGACACAATGAAAGCTGTCCTAAGAGGGAAATTCATAGCTTTAAGTGCCTCCAAAAGAAATTGGAAAGAGCATACATCAGCAATTTGACAGCACACCTTAAGGTGCTAGAACAAAAAGAAGCAAATTCACCCAAGAGGAGTCAAAGGCAGGAAATAATCAAACTCAGGGCTGAAATCAACCAAATAGAAACAAAAAGAACTATACAAAGAATCAACCAAACCAGGAGCTGGTTCTTTAAGAAAGTCAACAAAATAGATAAACCATTAGCCAGACTAACTAGAGGGCACAGAGATAGTATCCTAATTGACAAGATCAGAAATGATAAAGAGACATAACAACAGACACTGAGGAAAGATTATGAAAATATAGGTTCAGGAGGGGCCAGTTTCTAGAACTGTCAAGCAGAAGAACTTGTTAGCCTTGATATATGGTTCTGGATTTAGAGTCAAGAAAGACACAAAGAAGGGCTTGTGGAATATTCCTTCAAGATTAAAGAAAGCTTCTGAGGCAAGGTGTGTGAAAGAGAAGCCCCTGCATGGAAGCCCAGAGGAGCCATTGTGTGAAGCTGTGAAGGTGATTCCTAGATTACTTTGGATATCCCAAGATGTTAGAGGTGCTAGAGTTAAGAGATACCTTCCAAGAAAAGCTTCAGATAGGGTTGGAGCTAGACAAAGAGAAAGAAGTGTGTTGCAGTTTACAATGCTCAAAAGTCATCTAAGTCCTTGGATATTGGACAGAGAGCTGCAAAGAGTTTTCCCTGCTGTGTTTTAGATTTGCTTTCGTATTTTGTGTTCAGTTTGTTATAGATCATGGAAACTTTAAAGATGAAATAAGTGAATTTATCTTTATAGTGGATACAAGTCTATAGAATATGATGATGAATGAGAATAGCTTCCATAAACTCATATGTTTGAATGCTTGGTTCCTAGTCAGTAGAACCATTTGAGAAGGATTAGAGAATGCAGCCTTCTGTAAGTAGGTGTGGCTTTTTGGAGAATGTGTGTCACTTGAGTTGGGTTTTGTGGTTTCAAAAGGCAGTGCTACCAGACATAGTCTGTCTCTGTCTGTCTCTGTCTGTCTCTGTCTCTCTATCTCTCTCTCTGACTCTCTGTCTCACTGTTTCTCCCTGTTTCTGTCTCTCTGTCTCTGTCTCTGTTTCTGTCTCTTTCTCTGTCTCTGTCTCTGTCTCTCTCTCTGTCTCTGTCTCTCTCTCTCTCTCTCTCTCTCTCTCTCTCTCTCTCTCTGTCTTTCTCTTTCTTTCTCACTCTATCTCCTACTGCTTTCAGGTCAGAATTTAAAGCTCTCAACTGCTGCTCCAACATTCTTGCTTCTAGCCATGTTGTTCATGGACTAACCTTTTAAAACTGTAAGCAAGCCAGAAATTAAACATTTTATTTTATAAGATTTGCCTTGGTCATGATGTCTTCTCACAGCAAAATAACCATAACTAAAGTAGTAGATGTGTAAATCACATAGAACTCTAAGCTCCTTATACTTTAGGCACTTTCATTACCCCCTCTCACACTTAATGCAGTTGAGATTGAGAAACTTCAGTATTATGCTAAGCTAAACTGTGAGTGAACAAGAATTCATACCAGGTAATATCACTCCAGAGCTTGAATTTTAATTTATTCTAAATGGAATTTTTGTGATTATTTAAGAAGTATTTATAATTTATTTCTAGAAATTTTAATTAAGAAAAGTTAAAGAATGTTCTTTAATTCTGGGATAGGAGATTGAGCTAATAGAGACACATGTTAATTAAAATACAATAAAAATACTATCCAGGTTTATAGAAAAAAATTTCATGTTGGAAACAAAGAGTTTAAAATAGAATAGTGGAATGGGGTATGTTGGGAACTGCAGGACTGTGCATAGAGCAGAAGCAACCCAGACCTTGGGTTTCCTTTTCATTAAGAGAAGGCACACAAACATCTAAAAAGAGAACATGATTCTGATCCCTCAGTACGGGTTGGTACATGGGACTTTGATAATTATTAATTAATCCATGTAACCCATGACATACAAGAATGGTGTTTTGATGACAATAATTTGGTACTAGTGTTGCTGTTGTTAAAATGTTATCAGAAATTGATTTATTCAACAGGATTGTTTGCTGAGTGATACTTCTGACGGTATCGTATGTATTTTGAAAGCATATTGGAAGAATCCATTGATTATAAAAAGCTAACATAAGCAACCTTTTCTGTCAGTTCTAAATGACCCAGAAGGACGTGGACCATGTCACTCCATGACACGAGAAACTTCAGAGATTCTTACAGCAGGGTGAATGAGCTCAGCCTTCATTTCACTTCCCACACTATTAAGTCACAGTGTCATGCTTGTGATGGCACTTTGCTTCCTCTGAGAAATCATCTATATCAATGGTCTGCGATCAAGTTTTGGAAACTAAAAATAATGTGTCTCCACAAAGACCACTGGTATAGCTGTGGCAGAATAGTTCCAAGAGTGGGTGGAACTCTGTCAGAGGAGGAAAGCTCAAAATGCCCAACTGAATTTTGGTTAAAATTCTGGAAAGCATACACTCTGATTCTTTCTTGATCAGCATTGGCTCAAACATTCCTTAAATAATTCTCTTTGGCAGTTTAAATTTTTTCCAGCTAAATTACTATCTAGTGCATGGTGAAGCATTATGAAGATATTAATAAATGATAAGCCTTTGAGAAATATGGAGGAGACAAGCAGGCCTAAACTCTGACATTTTCAGACAATGGCCCCACTCCTCTCCCAGGTACCTGTCACTAACATTAGCAGCTTTTATAAAGTAATGAATTTCTGTCATTCGGAAGGCAGAAGCTTCATTTAGAAATTAAAGCTAAATATAGGTTCCAAGGAGGAAAAGCAATATTTAGCTTGGGCAATTTGCACGTGCCTTTCAGAGGCTGCTGTACTCAAAGAATGGTGGTGGCCCTCCTTGTTGCACTCGTGACTTTTCAGAAAGCTCCATAGGACTTTGTTTTTATAAATTTGGGCTATTTATTTTCTTCTTATTGGCTTTCAGGTATTTCTGCTCTGATGAATGTACATTCTGTAAAGCTCTTCCCTGAATCTTGAGCTGCAGTGAAACACATGTACATGAGTATGGAATGTTGTTCATACCAGAACCCTCAAAGAAGGGAATAAATATGACTGAGAACTTGGGAGTAGCCACAGCCTGAAGACACTTGGTAGCACTAGGGCAACTTTACATGAGCTTTGTAGAAACAAAGCCTTAGCTTCCCAGCATGCATTTCACACATCATAAAAATAAGATTATATTTCAATATATATATGTATATACATACACATATGTATGTATGTATATGTATTTCATGTATTTATTTTCAGTAAGATGTCAGACATAATGGGAATTGTGCTTAACTTCCTTCCTAGGCATCTCTCCATCCAAAGAAATTAGCAATTGAGACCAACCATATGCTGTTTGCAGGATTCTGGTAGCACAGGCAGCAGGAGCTGCATGTGGTTGCTATTATATTCTACCCTCTGCTCTTTCTATCCAGTTTTAGTGTATTTCAGAACCCTTTGTGGTCAAAACCTAAAATAGAAAGTATAACAACTTTTCTAGATTCTGGGAACCCTTTAATCAAACCTTTGGACCTAAGGGTGACTTGGCTCTTTCACTTTTACAGACCCACACTTCTGCCCATTCTGATGGCTACCATTTTGACATGCATTTTTTGGTTTTCATACTCCTAGATATTCTCTTGCTCTGTATTTTTTTCCACAGAAGAAACATGTGACTGAGTGAAGGAGGAGGAACCATAGATGTTATTTCACAGCTCTGGATGCCTTGCATCCTTAAACTTCAGAATTCATATTAAGGTATATTCTCTCACGGGCTTTTTGCTTTTCAGAGATAAGGTTAAATATTAATATAAGGTGTTCTGGCCAAACTCCCACATCTCTACAAATTTCTTTAAATAGATATTTTTGAATCTGAAATATCTTCGTGCCCTTTTTTCCTGCAGTCACTGGGATCAATGTGGATTCTGTCTAAGTAACTTCTTGTTATTTTAGCGATTCAAATGACCAAACACATTTTACTGACAGCATGAAGACTTTTTTGATCTTTATCTCAAATCCATACACAAAACTGTTAAGTGCCAGAAGAGTCACACAATAAGAAGAGGATTAAAGTCTCAAATTCAGCAACCTTTCTGACTATGCAGATCTGTAGCTTGTGTGGGTTGCTCCCCTGGGCAACAAGACACATGCAAGCACTGCCATAGAGCTTCTGACTGGTGAAGTAGAATTTATATATTCCCTATATAACTATGAACAGTTGAGAGTTTGGAGCTTAATGCTTTATTAAAATGTATCTTCATGGGGAAGATATACAATTTTTTCCTACAGGAATCCCTGTCTGTTACAAGCAAGATACTTTAATATATCAAAGGCAAACAAGAAAATAATTTACATTAATAAATAGCAGAGACCTGCAGGTTTACAGGGGGAAATTCTTTAATATCTGACGTGATGAAACTTTAAAAATTAGCAGTTCCTTTGTTAAAGAAGATTTGTGGCTCTGTGAGTATGTTAGAGGTGGAGGATGACTATCTGCCTCCACACTAGGGTCTGGGTGAAAAGAGGAGATCCCTCCAGGGTACAGGAGAGAGTGATCTATACAGCCTTTCCTTGGAGAAGATGACTTTGTTTATCTAAAGCAGTCTAGAGACAGAAAACTGGATGACTTGATGCAAATGTACTCTTTTAAATGGCACTGGAAACCTACTTGTGCTTCTCAGAGGTGTGACCTTAGTTTGGAAGCTGCTT
>NW_022196906.1:10747793-10753415 GCF_008632895.1 Mastomys coucha
CTTAAAAAAAAAAAAACCCACTCCATCAGCATGTTCTTTGCTGCTCCTTCAGTGTCTTCATCTATAATAGGAGGAGAAAGTATGCTGTCTTCTTTAAAGTCATATGAGGAGAACCTACTGCAACAGTGGAGTTTGATGCTCCTAAGAGTTGAGCCACATATAGCACACAGGTGCAAAGCTTTATGTTTTGATTCTCTCTATTCTCATTCCCTCTCTCTCTCTCCTCTCTCTCTCTCTCTCTCTATCTCTCTCTCTCTCTCTCTCTCTCTCTCTCTCTCCTCACTTGGTGACAATTTGAATATTAACATTAGTACACTATAACTGAGCTACAATCCATGCATTTCTATTTTTTCTATTTTTTAAATTTACTTTTATACATAATGTTTCATTTATCTTTTAACTTTATAGATGTGTACTCTGTGATTTGATCATTCTGTCTTGATTCCTTCCTTTATATGTAAAGGAATATGTATATTCCTTTATATATGCATATACATATTTCTTTATTTTTAGTTCATCTGTGTAGGTGGGTGTTTTGTCTTCTTGTACTTATGTGTACCCTGTATATGCAGTGCCCACAGAGGTCAGAAGAGGACATTGGATACCCTGGGACTGAATTTGTAGATGGTCATGAGGTTCCATGTGAGTTCTAGATATTAAACTAGTATTTTCTGAAAGAGTGTTCACTGGTCTTAACCCTGTGCCATTTCTCTGCACACCACCACCATTTTTAATAAGCTATTTAAATAAGCCTTTGAATTCAATTAGTAATTCAGATATGTACATGGTAGTAGGATCATTCACTGGAGCATAAGTAGCCTATCTGGAGGACAGTTCCAGAAGAAAAATGACTTTCCCTTTCTTAGTAGTCCTTCTACTATTTTTTATTATAAGTCAAGGTCTCTTTATGTTGCCTAAGACAACCTGTTATTCAAATCATATACCAATTTGGCCTTCAAGTTTCAATTTACCATATTACTGGTTTTAAGCAAGCAATTAGGATTACAAGCTTTGTCACTGGTCCTAACTTTTTTCTTCTTAGTAGTATCACATACCTTTACCTTCAATATGTACAGCCTGTGTTCACAGTGTGAGTGTGGATGGATTTATACCATCCCTGCTGCTCCTCTGCTCAGCTGAGATCCAGCGGAGGCTGGTGAAGAAGCTTTGGATGTGTTGACATGACTGACTATTGTCTGAAGAAGGTTATGACGAACCCTTACCCTGTATCCAGGATACAAATTGCATTTTATCTCAAGTTCGGAACATGTATTTTTTGGAAAGGATTTTACTTTCAGGGTCTCAACCATTTTGTTCTCGTACCTCTGTATAGTCTTCTGTTCTTCCGTGTAACACTTATTCTGACAAATCAAGGTGGAAAATAAAGAACAATAGAAAAACTGTAATAATACCTGACTAATACAGATATAGAGGCTCGCAGACATCTATTGAACTGAGTACAGGGTCCTCAGTGAAGGAGTTAGAGAAAGGACCAATGGAGCTGAGGGGGTTGCAGTCCCTTAGGATGAACAACAATATGAACTAAGTAGTACCCTCAGAGCTCCCAGGGTCTCAACCACAAACCAAGAACTGCACATGGAGGTGTCTGATTGTTCTGGCAGCATGTGTATAGTAGAGGATTGCAAATTCGATCATCAATGGGAGGAGAGGACCTCAGCCCTGTGAGGGTTCTGTGCCCCAGTGTAGGGGAATGCCAGGGCCAGAAAGTGGGAGAGGGTGGGGTGGCAGGCATGGGGAAGTGGGAGGCAAACAGGGGTTTGTTTTTGTTGTTTTTGTTTGTTTCTTTGTTTTTTGGAGGGGAAACTGGGAATGGAGAAATTTACATGTAAATAAAGAAAATATCTAAAATAAAATAAAAAAAAAGAAAAACTGTAATAAAATAAAACAAAACAATAACAACAAACAAGGAAACAGCTTTGAGGCCAAAAGCTATTTGTTTTTTTCTGATTGGAGTTTCAGATACACATGGGGAACACAGACTGTAAGCCCCAGTGCTCTTCAAGATTAAAATGTTCTATTTATAAACTAAAGTTACAACTAACAGTAGGAATAGATCATCACCATGCAGGAGATGTCAATACCTTCCGTAGGTATGGGTGGAATTTAGCACAGTTGGTCTTGAGGGAGCATGGGGGAAACGGCATTGGTAAGGCTTTATGCTATAATGGGATGGAAACAAAGGTGCCTTGAAGATTACACAGGACAGTTCATGTAACTGTGTAATCTGAGTTTCTTTAGAAAAGAAATTCTGCACTGATATTCAGCTCTTTCCTCTAAGCTGAAACATTACCCCTGGAGGAGGTAGGGGAGTTCTGGAAGCTCATTTAAATTTCAAGACTCAAGAAGTCCTTGTTAAGGTTACATATATGAGCACTTAAAGAGAAGAGACTCTTCAGGGGAGCTGCTTGCACATTGTGTGGGGAACTCCAGCATGTAATATCATGAGTCCTTGCCCTTGCTTGTTGAGTAGTAGCTTTGGAAATCCATGTAAGAGACTTCCACATCCTTATAAGTTACTCCACTAAGCTTACTGGTTCATTAAGTTAAACTTGAGTAAAATCATTTCTTTGTTCTGTTATCCGTGCCCCACCTATTTGTTTATGCCTCCCTCAGACAAGTCACCCAATATTTTCAATTCAAATTGAATGAATAAATGCAGCAGAGCAAGAGATCTGAGTGAGATCCATAGTGCTGGACAGAAAGCAGATAGAGAATAGTTATCATAAGCTCAGGTCAGTTGATGAAGAACTATGATATCAGAGAAGAGTTGCAGTCCTGAAACCATTGTCAAAACTAAACTTTGTTGTCACAAGAGCTCTATTTTCTGCTTTCTTGTGAGCTACATGTGACTTTAAGTTGCATTGGAATTATGCATGTGTGAATGCAAACTCTGTGTGTGTGTGTATGTGTGTGTGTGTGTGTGCGTGTGTGTGTGTATTAGCATGTGAACATAAAATGACATTGGAGAAGTCATATTTTCAAAACATCATTTGCAAAACAATGTGATATTCTGAAGTCAACAAATATTTGGTAAGCCCTAATTTCATGATAGGCACAGTGAAGGGCTATAGGGAATGCAGAGATATTCCAAGCAGACATGATCTGTCTTCATTGAGTTTATAATCAAGGCCCTAGACTATCTCAGAGTATAATTTGAGGGAATATGGCATTTAGAGGCTGTTTTATTCCTTGCACAGCATATTGGCAATTGTCTGATGGGCTAAGCTAAAAGTTACATTTTCATAAAAAATCCCATTTCTTTGCACTGAGACAGAGCATTAAGAATTTAGGTGAAGTCATAAACGTTATCGGCACAGCAAAGCTGCAACAAGGCGCATAGTAATCGAGGCCACAGGGAGAGCTTAAAATGCCACTGATTTATTGTGCACACAGGCTTCTGAGTTCTGAGATGATAAGAAGCACTGTGGAGGTGGGGCAAAAGAGCAGGAGTGTATCCTATTCCAGAAGAAGCCAGGAGCTCCTGAGAGGCTGATCTGTGCCTCCAGAGAGGTGTCTTCATGTTATGGGGAAGAACTGGAGACAGACAGTATGCTTATACAGGCAAGAGGACGAAGGCTCCAAGAAAATCATGAAAATGTCCTTCCTGGAATAGTAACTTTTCTAGTCAGGAGATGTACAGCCAAAGAAGCCAAAGAAGAGGGTACCCATAGTAGTTTTGGTGTTCAGGAGAGGTATAGATGTCCTGGTTAAACTGTCCTTTAAAGCATGAGGACAAGATTAGCTTACACTGAAAGGAAGTGTGTACTTGAATAATTTGAAATGAAGTAATAGAGTGAGATAGGAAGAGATTTAAATTGAAGAGAAAACCAGAGGTGTTGGAAGAAGCCTCTAACTCCAGCATTTGGAAAGTAGAAGCAGGAAGACTAGGAATTCAAGGATCTTCTTGGCTACATACGGAGGTTGCAACAAGCTTGAGCTAGAAAAGACTTTATGCAACAGGAACAAATGAACACAAACTCCCAAAGTGCAAGGCAGATTCCATATGGGCACAGAGGCTTCCAGAGTGCCACTGATGCATGGCCATGACAATCAGTGCTGAGTTTTGTCACTTCCCGGGATGGTTATATGTGCTGTTCCTGTGTGTTTCCTGCCAGTCATCAGCAGCAAACGTCTTCAAGTGAAGAAGTGTCTCCTTATTTTTAAGACTCAATAGGATATGAAATCACTCTCTGTGGCCATGTTTTAGTAACTTCCCTGTGAGGGATAAAAGAAAGAAAAAAAAATAGCAGACCATCACGTTCAGATTGTGTACTCACTGTTTTTTGTTTGTTTGTTTGTTTTGTTTTTTGTTTTATTTTTTGCAAGGAAGAGTTTGGATTGTAATTGCTCTAAGTCAAAATATATTGAAACTCCTGAAGCTAGCATGAAGCAGATTTCTCCTTCCTGTGACATTTTAAAGTTGAATTTGCGTTTCTACAATACCCTATCTTCTCAACACATGCAGCCCAAGCTTTTGCATCTTTCACTATGGCCCTGTGAGAATAACGCTTTAGGTGACCACTTAGACCCCTTGATATTCAGGACTCTCATTGTGTTTTTCTTAGTTGAAGGCAGTAGCTGGAGATGTATGTCAGAGAAGGACACAGTTTTATTCTCTTCTTTGGCTTTGAGCTACAGCTTACAGCAGCAGTGATCCCATTTGTGACTGCATCTCCTTTCAGCACATTACCACATGATGCCAGCTTCCACTGGGACTTTCTCAGGCTGACAATGGCTTCCACTTGCTGTTGGTTTCTTGGTCCCCCAGACTTCTTTCAGATTTGTTGGTTTTGACTATGCTTTTGTAGATAAGCTCTTCATCAAAATACAGATAGACTCCCTTTCCTGCCTGGACCCTATCTACCTTACCTCCAAGAAGTGTGGTGTTGGAGGTTTGATGAATGTGTCCTCGGGCAGCATGTATACAAGAGGGCCACAGCAGACATTGCATGGAATTAGGTTTGTGGGGTTTTTTTTGTTTTGTTTTGTTTTGTTTTACCTTATTTCTCATCTCCATCAAATATCAGATACTAAAGATGCTAATGGCCTCTATTAAAATATCTAGTTAGTTCTACTCTAGCACCAATCACACATCACACTTTTTCTATCTCCAAGGCTCTATCTCAGTTAACATGACCCTATCAGTGATCTTTTCTGCAGTGGTCAATATTCCACAATAAGCTCTTTTGTAGGACCATATATGTTCTTATCTCACAGAATCAGTGTAAATTCTTGAAAATGCCAAGTCAAATCAGGTCTTCCCATGTTCGGACATTTCCTATGGCTTTCAACTCCTTTAAAATAATAGCAAACAAGGATGGGTAGAGAGTGGCTAAAGCACTTGCTGCACAAAGTGACAGCCAGATTATAACTTTGAATCTCAGCACCCAATATATAATCAGTAACAGGGAATCAGAGAAAAGGGATTCCCCACACTAAGTGGCTAGTTAGATAAACCCAATCGATGAGCTCTGGTCTCAGGAAGAGAAGCTGCCTCAAGAAATAAATGGAAAGCCATTTAGGAAAATATCTTTGTAAGAAGGACACATGCTCCACCATGTTCATAGCAGCCTTATTTATAATAGCCAGAATCTGGAAACA
>NW_022196906.1:10754249-10756944 GCF_008632895.1 Mastomys coucha
GAAATTTACATGTAAATAAAGAAAATAAAAAAAAAGAAAAAATAAAAAAAAAGAAAATATCTTACATAGACCTTTGACCTGTACCTACACCACACACACACACACACACACACACACACACTCAGAGATGCACATACACACATACTCATCATACATACATACACACACACCCTCCCACACACATACACACATATACATACACATGCACAGATACAAAAGCATCACTCAAAATATGTATATACACATACATATACACATGGCACCCACACATACATACATAAACCACACATACATACATAAACCACACACACACACACACACACACACACACACACAGACACAGAAACATTCCAAAGTTGAAAATCAAATCACAGCAAAAGTCATTACACTACATAGTAAGACTGTGGCTTCCTTACTACTGACATCTGAAAGTTCATTCCATCTATGTTGTTCATTCAGCCCTTATCACTTGGTCTTCTTGAATGTGATATTTTGCTTCCTTCAGTCACTGAGTTATTGTTTGACATTCATTCAAAGTGTCCTTCCCTACCCACTCTATGACAAGCTCTTTTCTTGTATCTAATTTCATTTAATGGGTCTGAGAAAACTAACTTCTGTCTGAAATGATCATTTTTATTTACTTACCATCTTGTTTAGAGTCTGATTCTCTCCCTCCAACTCTCCACGGTATGCTCCCTCTCACACACAGGATTTATAGAGCCATAGCCTTTTGAATATTTTTGCAATGGTTTATTTACTTTAAAACTCCACAACCTCATTCATAAAGAACTATCATTATCCTGGGTTTAAAATTGGGAAATTTAAGAAGAAAATTATGTAACTTGCTGAAGTCTATAGGCAATTAGTAAGTGGCACAGCTGAATTTTGAAGTCTGACCATTGGACTTTTAGCCCATGTTCTTACCTATGAAGCCATACAGTGCCCTAAGGTTTGCAGTCAAACCCTTTCATTTCACACACAGATTTAGAAAGAGAGAAGCGACCTTGCTGAAATGTAGTGTAGCCTAACCTTTGCTGAGGGGTTTACTATACCCTAAAGACTTACTAGGAGACCACGACCAGAGTACAAATTGCTTTCTGGAATGCAGAGCCTTTGGGAGATTGCAAGTCTCAGAAGTGCTGAGTGTGCATCTGGTATAACTTCACAGGCTTTTTCCCCTCAGATTTTCAACATTAATTAATTCAGAAAACATATAATAAGCACATCTATCCTATGAAAACTCCTCTCGTACAGAGATGAATAAGAAGAGTTCCTGACTTTCAGGGATCATAGGTCAGTAGATGGCTCATTCTACTTTACTCATTATGTTCATTACAATAGAGAACATGGAGAGCTGTCTGAATGAGAGCCCTATCCTTGACTTTATGAGTCAGTTTTATCAGATGTTTAGATTCTGTCTAGTAAGTTGCCTCCCAATGACCTCACAGGCTCTTCTTAGTCAACTCCCTGTGGAAGATCACACCACAGATGCCACCCCTTTGTAAATGCTTGCTAACCTTTCAGGACTGGTCCTGCCCCTAAGCCTTAGTCCCATTTTGACAACACTCACCCAGGATGTTACTCACCAGAGAACATATTGTCCCTATATCATCTTTTTTGTTAGTTCTCCTCAGTGATAGTGGAGGTTCTCTGTACTGACTGTGCCTCCTAATCTGGTAACTCAATCCCTCTCATTCATCTCTGTGTCTGTCTTCCAGTCACCCCATTTTTTGGCTCTTTCAAGTTGTTACCCAAACACCTGGAAATCTGTATGGCAACTATCCATAGGATCATCTTTCAACCATGTGTGGAAATGTGTCTATATGTGCAGCCAAGAAACACACCCTGTTTTGATTCACTTTCAGTAGACCATAAATTTATGTGGAAGCATGTATTATCAACTTCCTATCCCCTTTCAAATTTTCTTGCTAGATTTCTTACTGTAAATGTAAATCGCTGTCCCTTTTCCCCAGATGTATTAATGTCCAGGTTTCTCTGCTAAAAACTTATGTATTCATTTCCTGCTCATACTTCTCAGTTTTGAAGCCACTCCATGTGACTTTCTGTCCTTCATTAGTTTTGTGTGCCTTTTATTTCGGCTTGGTCTGATGATATGACAAGAGAGTGCTACATCATTCCCTTTTAAAGAGTGCATCCCATAAAGGCAGTCTCCTCCAACAGCAGCTGGATAATGAAAAAAAGGAGAAGACAATATAACTTCAGCAGTTCCATTCAAAATAAGGAGTGAGAAGGAGGGAAGACACAGAAGGCAAAGCACAACAGCTGGGAATGTGACCTCACTCTCAAAAATGACCTTGAAATTTGCTGGCTTGTTTTTTCACAGAAGATACAGCCGCACCTACTAATAAAACTTCCAAAACAGAAATCCAATAGGCAAACACAATAGAGAGGGGCTGTCTCTGTTCGGGAGTATGCCTGTAGAAAGGCAGCTCAAATGAGAGGGATTTCTGTGATTTAATATCCACAAATGAGCACATATGCCTGAAGCTAGGTTTCTGGGTAGCCCACACTGAGATGGGTTTACTGGAAAGTGCTCCCTGAAAAAAAATGCCAGAAGAGAATAAGGGAAGCAGGATTCTGCAGGACTCAAGCTGTCAGTATGAGCTCAGGTATTCCATGGAGTGGAAAGAGACTAGGGCACCCTTTCTTTTTTCTTTTTTTTTTTTTTTTTTTT
>NW_022196906.1:10757616-10784468 GCF_008632895.1 Mastomys coucha
TCTTCCTTCTTCTTGAGTTCCTTGTGGAATGTGGTTTGTTCTTCCTGTATTCCAGACTTCTGCACTAAAAACCATTTACTACAAATGACTAGGGTGGGGTTACATGGCGGGTCTTTACGTCCCCACATAGGCCAGGACTAGAGTCTGTCTCTCTTCTACCCTTATTTAATAGTATAATGTTGTTTTCAGAGAAATTTTACCCACTTATATTTTGTCTTCTGCCATTCAAACTTCCCCAATGCCTCTAGCACAATTTAGGCTTCATTTCTAATGTAGATTTTTATCTTTCATAGTGAACATGTCTGCATCTTCTCCTGATGTAAACACATGTATTGAAATACCACACAGACAGCCTCACAAGGATGGAGTTTAGGCGGTTGCCTGCAATCTTGCATTATTCATGGGCCAACAGCATTGGTATCAAATTGGAGTTTGCTATAAATTTTGAACTCTACACCTGCACCAGGCTTTCTCAGTAGGATTCTCTACTTTGATGAGAGCAGTTATTCAAATTAAGAAGCACAAATCTATACTGAATGGAGAGCTCATCCTACTGATCTCCTTGGCAATATCATAATGACCCTCTGAGCAACCCTTGCCTTCTGATTGTACTATAACTGAACGTTTAGACCCTCTATTATTTCATCTTAAGACAGAGCATAGTTTTGATGCCTGAAGTAAAACCTTCAAGGCTCTGACCTGATATTCAGACCTCCTTTCTCTTTTCATCTTCTGCTATAAGTCTCAGGTATGAACTCTGCAGCCATGTTTCTCTACTCTAACTCAGGACACAATTTATACTACTCTGTCAGATTCTGAGCTATTGCTTCTGAAAGAGTCTCTGGCCTTCTAAATTGTCCATCAAATCTTAACCTTTAAACTGCAATCCATGTGTTTTGTCCTACCTCCTTATTTCCACTTAGGAAATCCTATAGTGCATGCCATCACTATGAACAGTCTATATTTGTGTATATGCACATATTCATGTGTGTGTTCAAGAGTGCATTTGCATGTGTGTATGTGTATGTATGTATGTATGTATGTGTAGGCCAGAAATATGTCTACTTTGTTTTTTTGATATAATACTTCTCATTTTTCTGTAATCTGCAAAGAATAGGCTGGCTGGCTCTAGGGATTCTTCTGTAACCACATTCCATTATAGGAATTATAAATGTCTGTCACCCTGTTCTATGTTTGTATATGTAGGTCCTTGGGCTTAGAATCAGGCCCTCATGTTGCTAAGCAAATTCTTCAATGATTAAGAATTTTTCCCAACCATGAATACTAGTCTTAATACTTAATAATTGTCATAGCATATAGTAGTATATATGTACTGTATGTATACAATATACATATGTAATATATCATATCATTATACACACAAAATTCCTAAGTTAAATGAATGTATGCATCAGTCATGTTTTTATACACTGTGTTCTGTTGGCTTTCAGGCTACCTTACCACTCAGGTAGGCTTGGCTGTTGCTACATGGCTCACTGTCTAGTTAATGACTAGTTATGCTTAGCATCCCTGATGGAATAAACTGAGCTTTCCTTATGGGTCTTGCCAAGCCTGGAATCCTGCCTATCTACACAGCATGTCTCCACTCTCCTCTCTCTAGCTTTCTGTTTCCTGCTGCCTGGGTGGAAGGAGGGAGCTCTAATTCCCATGCTGTGTGTGAAGTGACAGAGTTGATAAATGAGTTGCTCTGCCTGCCCCAGAAAGCCATTTTGATTGTCCTCCTGTGGCCCAGCTGACAGCATTCAGTCTTTTATGGACTGGAGAGAGAAGCACTCTTTGGAGCTCAGTTTCATTTGTTTATGATGGTATCGCAGCTGTATTTTTTATGTCTACTGTTGTTACATTGTTGCTGTTGGAATTAATCTTTGGCTAGTTTATTTGGCTATGGATTTATAATGGCTTAACATCATGAAGAGAGAGAGAGAGAGAGAGAGAGAGAGAGAGAGAGAGAGAGAGAGAGAGAGAGAGAGAGAGAGAGAGAGAGAGAGAGAGAGAGAGAAACAGTTGAGTAAACCTCAGATTCTGAGGAGCCCTGAGTGAAAGTAAGAATGTATAGTAGGTAGGTACTTTCACAGGACCGAGCTCCTCTCCTCCTATTGATGATCAAATTGCAATCCTCTACTATACACATGCTGCCAGAACAATCAGACCCCTCCATGTGCAGTCCTTGGTTGGTGGTTGAGACCCTGGGAGCTCTGAGGGTACTACTTAGTTCATATTGTTGTTCGTCCTAAGGGAGCTCGGCCCAGTGAAAGTTCTGTGCCCCAGTGTAGGGGAATGCCAGGGCCAATAAGTGGGAGAGGGTGTGGTGGCAGGCATGGGGAGAGGGGAGGCAACAGGGGTTTGTTTTTGTTGTTTTTGTTTGTTTCTTTGTTTTTTGGAGGGGAAACTGGGAATGGAGAAATTTACATGTAAATAAAGAATATCTAATAAAAAATGAAAAAAAATGTTAAATAAAACTGATGGTAATTCTTATTAAAAAAAAAAAAGAATGTATAGTAGGTTAACAAGACCCAACCTAGCTTCCTAGGCTCATAGCTGGTATATCCCAATGCTGTCCACATTTGTAAGAGGGAAAACAGTTGTTTGCTAAGGGGAGTGCTGTTTCATTGGGCATGAACTCCACAGCAGTAAGAAGGAAAGAATTTGTGTGCAGTACTCTTCTTTTATCTGTATCTGCTTGCTTTTTAGTACTTGTGTTTAAGAAGATCACTTTATTACTTCTCCATAGAACCTATGGTTCCAGCTGAAGCCAGCAGTCATATTTCTAGAATTCCATGTTCTATAATTTCCATATCCAAGTATATACACTAGACTCTTTTAAGCTTAACAGTGAAATATCCTTATCATATATATATTGCATAACAATACATGAATTTATCTAGGCAGAAAGATGGCAGTCATAGATGTCATCAAAATAACTGGACTGACAATCTCTCTCTTTTTTTTAAAGTGTGTTGTCAAAAAATAGTTTCAAATATATCCAGATTTCAATGTGATTGATATAATTTATTAGAATATATACAAAATTGATTTTTAAAAGTATAAGTACATATATTTCAGTGGAAAATATGCCTTTTATATACTTCTATATTGTTATATATCTGTACCCCTATTATTTTTATATACCTGTATATTCTGGATTCATAAGAAAGCCCAAATTTTAGGCCCCTGTTGATGGAAGAGTTATCTCTTACTATGGAAGACTTGTAGGTATGATTGAGATCTTTAAGTAGGGAAAAGGCATGATGTACCATAGACTCAAGAAAATGTGTTGAGGTACAGATGTGCCACACTTTTGTTGTACACTCTATGGCCAGTTCTATCTTATTTTTTGCTATTTCCAGCAGACTACCCCTGCTCCACTTCCACCTCTCCCCTACACTGTAGTCCTTCTTTGGTTCCTCTGCTGTAGTGGTTCACAGTTCTGTTTGTTTATCCTAAAGAATGGTAAGGTTCATGTGGTAAGCCCATCATTACCATCATCCAGCATTGTTATCTTCCACCAAAGCTAACATATAATAAGCACTGACTGCAAGTCAACCTTGATTCTGAGTAATTTTTTAAATTACATTAGATGGCTATAAATCTTCCTTTTAAAGCAAGGAAGCTAATGTTCTGAAAATCAAATCTTGCTCTCTTTCCTACTGCAGAAGCAGACACAAGGGTTCATAGTATGGTATCTTGCCCCCGCAACCCCTGCTCCTACATATCTCTTAGTGATATGGAGTTAGCTCATGTCTCCTGTACATCTGTGAAACAGACAACTAGACATAGTTTGCTACATGCTAAAAACCCCAACCTAGCCTAACATCTAGTTATGATATTTCTGCAAAAATAACCCCTTAGGGTAGGATCCACAACAGGAGAATTAATATTAAAGAACCAATCTTCCTATGGGGTCACCCTCCTCCACAACTTCTTCCAGCCTTTCCCTAATTCAACCACAGGGATCCCCAGCTTCTGTCCATTAGTTGGGTGTAAGTATCTGCTTCTGTCTCAGTTAGCTGCTTGTTGGGCCTCACCTCTCAGAGAGCAGCCATGCTAGGCTCCTGTCTGTAAGCACACCACACCATTAGTAATAGTGTCAGGCCTCCCCTTGAGATGGATACCAATTTGGGATGGTCATTGGACCTTCTTTCCCCAGTCTTGTCTCCATTTTTGTCTCTGTAGTTCTTTTAGACAGGAACAATTCTGGATCAGAGTTTTTGACTGTGGGATGGCAACCCCATCTCTCTACTTGATGATCTGTTTTTCTACAGGGAGTGGATTCTATAAGCTCCCTCTCCCCACTGTAGGGCATTTTGTCTAAGGTCCCTCCCTTTGAGTCTTGAGATTCTCTCACTTCCCAGGTCTCTTGTACATCCTAGAGGGTCCCCCACCTCTCATCTCCTGAGGCTGTATATTTCCATCCATGCTGCTGGCCCTTGGGGAGCTCACTCCTGGTCCCTCTACCCAATACCTGATCATGTTTCCTTTTTCCCTTGCTCCTCCCTTTCCCTTCTCCCACCCAGTTTTCTTCTTCTCTCTGCCTTCTGGTTTCTTTTTCCTCCCTGGTGGTACTGGAGCATCCTCACTTGTGTCCTATTGCTTGTTAACCTTTTTGAGTTCTGTGGTTTGTATCCTGGGCATTCTGTGCTTTTTTGTCTCGTATCCACTTATTAGTAAATACATACCAAGCACGTCCTTTTGGGTCTGAGGTACCTCTCAGGATGATATTCTCTAGTTCTATCCATTTGCCTGCAAAACTCATAAAGTCCTCAGACCCCTGAGATTTTTCAGACACTGAGCCACCAGCCAAGCAACACTAGCTGATCCAAGGCCCCTGGCACATACACAGCAAAGGACTGACTGATTTGGTCTCAGTGAGAGAAGATACACCTAATCCTCGAGAGACTTGAAGCCCCAGGGAATGGGGAGGCCTGGTAGAATTCGGGTGTGTGCATGGGAGTGTGGGGACATCCTCTTGGCGAGGTGGGGCAGAAATGGGATGAGGAATTTTTGGAGGGCAGTATGGGAGGGGTATAATGACTGGACTGTAAAAAAAAGATAGATAATTTTTAAAAAGGGAAAAAAGACTAAAGAGCAAAGAAATTATCTCTAACTCAAATATTAGAGAAAACAATGGTCTGAATGTAAAGTCTTTTTGTCAGAAGTTTGCCTCATAAAACATTGAAATCCTGTATCTGAAGGGCTTCCTTACTCCTGTATGGTAAATGGCCACAGTATGAATTAAGTCAACTGATTTTTATTCCACTGTGAAACAAGGACCTTAGGAAGTTCTTTGAATATCCAATCCTACCAGCTCTTCATGAATACATGGTACACAAAATTATTTGTGTTTTCCTATAACATGAAACATGAAGTAATGACCTTACCAAAGAAGACAAAATAAGAGAACAAAGAGATGAACCCCTCTTCCAATCCTACCATTCTGAATCTGTGCTTCTTTCTGGATAAATTATGACCTTTTATGGAAAAGAATCAGATTAAAATGAAATTATTAAGTCATGTCCTTTCTGAACAAAAAGAAATATTATATAATATACACATGGGTATGGCTATAATCACAAGACTGTGGTTCCTTTATATGTTGAGCTGATTTCTTCATTCCATCTTACTTAAGATTCTGATCCAGTGAAGGACTCTTACCAAGGAAAAGGTACTTGTCCTTAACTTGGGGCGGGGGTTTGACTGAGGACAAAGTTCTGGGTCCTGACTTGGGGCTGTGCTCTGATGCACAGTATCAGCAGGGATCTGACTAAGAAAGGACTCTGACTCTGGGTACAGCTATGATTTAGGCATGGCACTGGCTAAGGGTGCTTCTCTGACATTAGGACAAAGATCTGATCCAGGACATGGATCTCACTGAACACAAGGATCTCACTGCCCTCATCTTACCAGGGAGGACTTTGACCTAGACCAAAGCTCTGAGAAAGTTCTACACTCTGAAAAGAGTAGCCATACTAAAGTTAGAACTCTGGATCAACTTTTAGGCTTTTGCTACAGATCCTATCATCTCCCAAAATTCCTACAGAGGCTCCTGTGGGAAGTTTGACCAGATGACTTTGGTTGACCAAGTGGTGTAATTAACCAGGAATTCTCAGAAATAAACAGGACTTAAAGAGAAATAAACCATTACTCATTACTGAACCTATCTCAGAAATAGCATAGGGTACTCTTGGGATACTCTTGGGATACCCAAAATATTTTAGGTCAGTAACTCTATATGAAAAATTTTAAGTTAGGAAAAATTTTAATTTAAGTTGGTAAGATATCTTCTTCCCACATTCTGGTTTGTATTATGCAGGGTTTCTCCTAAATTCTTTGGGTTGCATTAACCTCTTCTTTAGTCAACTCCCTGGAGCCAAGGAAATATCTAAGATGGTTGGTTGAGAAGATGATTTCCAGTTCAAAGCTTATCTTGGGGACAATGGCCATACTGCTCAAGGGGATCAATGCTTCCTTACTGCCCAATGATTCTGCAGTTCTTCCCTGAATGGGGCTGGTACCTAGCAGGAAGAGAAGAAAATGACATATTCTAAGAATTCACCTTGAGCTACATAGTGAGCTCTCATCCTGAAATATATATTCTCCATCAGCTTTTAATACTGAAAATAAATGTGCATTTAAACCATCACCATTCACCTCCTGATTGCCCACAGCTCAAGGAATAGTATCAATAATTATTCTGTTCTGTTCCTCAGCTACTAAATCCTCAGAAAATGAAAATATATAAAGTCAAAAGTTTAAATTTCTGTGGAAGATAGAAGGGTAAATCTGTCCTTAATAAGCTGACTATACATTGTTCTACAAGACTCTGATTATGAGTTGAGGAATGGATTACCATACAATACTGTGAAATTGTCTTCTCAGAGATACTATTAAACATCATATATCTGGGGGGAGAGGGAAAGAGGGAGTGTTAGAGAATGGATTACTATAGACATTGTCATCATTAACAAAGTTGATTCAAACAGTCCTGCAAAAACTGTAGGCAGTTAATTGTGTCATACAGCTCTCTCCTTTACCATCTCATTATTTCTGAACCTACTTATTTACATAGGTCTTCTCTTGTTGGTATAGTAAAGAAAGCCTGGATTATAAGGGCTTGGGAGATCTGAGATGATCATAAAAGGGAAACTACCAGGATGGAAATCAGGGATTAATAATCATTCCTAAGGTTTATATTTTGGAGAAAGAAAAGAGTAGTAATGGACAGGGTGAATGTTTGGGTAGCTAGGGTGTGTCACAAGCACTCACAACAGTCGTCCAGTGCTCTGAATTGGGGATCGAGGAATAGAGATGAAGTCAGGTCTAGGGTAAGGAGGTTCATACTTACCAGGATGTAGTTAAAATTTTCCTTGATATTTCACTTTGTTCAAGTGGGTTTTGGGGTATAGTTGTAGATGTACCAGTTACTCTGGCAAAATATCTAAAAATTGCATCTTAAAGAGGAAGTGTTTATTTATTTGGCTCAGAGTTTGAGGAGGGTATGGTCCAACATGGTAGGGAAACATGGTATCAGGAACATGAGGCAGCTGGTTACAATGCACTTGAAGCTGGAAAACAGAGAGAAGGGTCCTGATTCTCAGTCCACTATCTCTTTCTCCCTATTTTAGCTAGTACCCAGCCTATAGGTTGGTACCATCTGCATTCAGAGTAGATCATCATTCTGTTAAACCACTCTGGAGACACCTACAATGTCACCATTAGAAGTATGTCTCCTAGGTGATACAAAATCCAGTCAAGTTGACAATGAAGATGAACCACTAAGTCAGCTGAGGGTAAAAGTGAGATAGGCTAGCTTTAACATAGCCAACAAAGAGAACAGGATGTCCTGATATGTGGTTGGCATTTCAAATACTTAATGCTCGAGGGTTAACTACCTGTGATTCAATGGGTTGAATTAACTTAAACCAATCTGAATTCTCAACATGATGGAGCAGACATAAGAATAATGAATGTTCTCCTACTAGAGGCAAAGAAAGACATCACAATATTTTATTATTGTCATAACCCTGAAGTCATCAAATGGCTCTGTAACAGTGTAGTTGGTAATAGGTGATGGTTTCAAGGAGAGATGTGTTGGGACTCACTAATGAAGACATGAAAATGTCAAAACACTATGGAGGCATTCAGACATTTAAGGATATAGACCTGGAAAAGTGCCTTCCTTAGGAAAATGCCACAGTATCTCATAAGTACTGGGATACAGAAAATGACTCCTGGTTATAAATTGAAGGAGATGGTTCACATTGGCCCAAGAAGTTCTTTTGCTTCCTGTCAACAGTCTAATCTCTTTCAGAGATTATGCAGCATTAGCAGAAGGCAGAAGACTGGGTATGTTTCCTCCAGGCCCTGGAGCTAAAAATGTCAATTACTAATCAAGGTCACTGAGATAAGGCACCCATTTTCAAAGCAAATTTTCTAAGAGTCATTCTACATGGAATTACACTCACGACTCCTAAATGTAATTTATATCATGAATAGTGCATCTTCTATGGGAAGGTGCATAATTTAGTGAGCAGGTAGTTCCTTTCTGAGATCAAAGTGTAGTGCTATTTGAATTAGGTGAATTGCCCTCTCTATACCAAAGGACAAGAAGTGTTGATTGCTGTGGATGTTGGTGAGTTGGAGGATTCAATTCTCCCATATTCATATGAAAGGGTAATCTTGTGCTGTGATCATATGTTGTGGGAATTTCCCCAAAGGGATGTGAGTAAGTGTTAGTACATCTCAGATAGGTAACCAAGAGCAGAAGGAAATAAATCATTCTTCAAAAGTTTACCTTTAAGGACCAATGACTTTATTGAACTTATTTACTGGAACATAGGTGACTCAGGTACTGCTTTATTGTTAAGGCTATCCCAGTATATTTGAGAGCACAAAAAAATTATCATTTGAATTCTGTGTCCAGTTTGTAGGCAATTCCATCTAGAGGCATTGTTACTGCCTCTATACCCCTGAGGGGTGTACTGTGAATCCTGTTAGGTTTAGGATCTTCTTGAACTATGTAGGTTTTGTTTATCTCCTAAGTATTATGAGTCTCTCTCCTTCCTAGGTTGGGAATGTTTTCAATCTGAGGAAAGAACTACATAGTACCATGACAATCAGCTCTACATGGAAGGGCTCTGGATGGCAAACTGTACACTCATTTTTTGTTAATGTCTCAGAATAGGCAGACTCAGTGCAAGAAATGGCTGCAACTGTGGAGTGAAGTCAAGGTTTATGATGCTGTGTGTAACAGATGGTACTGGGCCTGACTTCTACTTCACTGCCTGTCATCAATGGTCACATCTCAGTAGTTTCAAGAGATCACTCCAAGGAGAGCAGAGAAAAACAGCTGGGTATATCTTGCCATTATGAAACCATCCTTGGCTAACTCACTTCTCAATTTATGTTTTGTGCATTCATGTCAACAAAAGAATTTATATAAATAGTTTTTGAGGCTTCTTCCAGATATAAAATATTAGCTAAGCAGATTTACTTATAAGAAAACTCTGAAATTAAGTATAAATTGCCCAAATAAATACAGGCACACTTGCTAGCAGTATTTCATTTATTGTGAAATGTGGCAAAGGGTGGTTTTGTTGCTATATATTTCTTAACCTCTTGTTTACCCTAAAAATACAATTTCTATTTTTGCTTTACTTTATAGGAATCTGAGCTTTAAAAGAAGCACAAATCATTTAATTTTCAGTCAATTCTTAGCAGAGCCCACAGCTAACAGACCATGCATGAACATTTGGGGAGGTAAAGTTCTTGCTTGCCAAACTTAAGTGAGTGGTAAGCCTTCAATCTGCAAGCCATGCTCTGAAATAATAAGTATTGGTTTTAAAATTGCAAGTTCATTCTTTCAAAGTAGTTATTTAAGGAAAATAAAGAGTTCTTGACATATCAAAATTCAGCAAAACATATATTTTAAAATTTCAAATAAACCACAGATGATGAGCCAAATGAATGAGGCCTCATTTTGAAGAAAAGGACTCCCAAAAAGGCAGCCCTTTTATAACAGTAATATGAAGAATACATTTTTCCTCCCCAGAAAGTCAGTTTACTTCATTCTGGGTAAGATGTGAAAAGCTTTTACATTGTGTTAACTGAGCACCCTTTTGGTTTTTTGTTTTGTTTTGTCTTTTTGTTTTTTTGAGGAAGGGTTTCTCTGTGTTGTCCTGGCTGTCCTGGTACTCACTCTGTAGACCAGGCTGGCCTTGAACTCAGAAATCCACCTGCCTCCCAAGCACTGGGATTAAAGGCATGCACTACCACTGCCTGGCTGAGCACCCTTTTGAAGTTGTACTGTGAGACTGAACTCAGATCTATGTCTGTTTAAACAGAACTGTAGAGTAATAAAGCTCCAGAAATATTAGTTGCTACAAATATTTCACACTGGTATGGATCATTACTGTTCAGATTTTAGGAAAGCAAGAAACAAAAAACAAAAATCTTTAAATGAATTTACATCAAATATAATAAGTTATTTACTGGAGTGGCTTATTCCCTAGGCTTATTTTGAATAAATGTCTATAGCATGTCTAGAAGGACCTGGAAAATGTCTCTCTAAAGCAACCATGGTGAATTAATTAAATTCTTCCAGCCATAAAAAATTAAGTAAAATGGGAAACTAATGCAAAAGGAATTAAAATGAGAATATATTTAACTCCCAAATGCTTAAATTATTTTTATTGTTTCAAGTAATATTTCTTGGAAAATTGAAATTAGGAAAATAGCTTCATGTTTTAATAACAAAAGGATAGCTATCCAAGCAGAGCATGTAATCCATCTGATACCTGAACCTCTGATCTCTACGGCTTGAAGAACTGCAGATTTTGCTCTGGGTCTCCAAGGGCTTACCAATGGTGTTCAATGCTCCTTCCAATTCCTGTACTTCCAACCTATCTTCTCTTCACCTGCTAGTTTCAAGACTCCTTTCCTTGATTAGCTTCATTGTCTTTGTTTCTCTTCGTGTTCCTCTGTGATGGCTGTAGTTAAGGAATCCCAAAGAAACAAAATGTATAAGTTTCTAAAGTCTTCTTCAGCAATGTCGTATAGCCATAAGAGAAAAGTAGATTACCAAAATCTATGATCATCTTGCTTTCTACTAGTATTGCTCTGAATCAGATGATAGAAAATGTCAGTGCCCCAGAGATGTCGTCCCAGACCATACTATATAAAATAATACTTTACAACCCTTACAGTCAAGATACTAGAAACTAGAATTCAGAAGAACTGCCAATTGCACAGTGCTGAGGTCCACTCCCTACCCAGTGACCTTATGAAGATGGCTGAAAAGGATCCCTGACCTCATTTCCATTTCTTCATTCATTCCCCATTGGGAGAGCACAGAGAAGAGTTTCAGAGCTGAAGGAAGTCCTCCACGAACTTACTCTACTCTGTATTCCTTACTACTTATTATTTACTGTAGCAATTGGATGATATTTTATACTAATTATATACTTATGGGAATGAAAATTTATGTAAACAGGTGATTTGATTTTAGTTCTCTAACTTTCTAGAATACTACTGGGCACATAGATGGCATTTGCTCATTAGGTAATCATGAAGGGAGGAAAAGAAAGATGGGAGGAAGCAACAAGAAAAATAAGAAAAATATAGTAAGATACTCTCTGTAACTAGAGACTGTCAGGATGATAAGACTTTTCTCTTGGAAGTATGTACAGTAGAAGTTATGGATAAAGCTCCTGTTATTTATTAAACAGAATGATTTTTAGATGATCATTTCATCTTGATGAAATTTGCATAGATACTTAACACAAAACATTTAGTGTAAAGGAAAGGTTAAGTGTATACCAGAAAAATGGATGAAATTGGAATAAATAGTAGCATGTTCCATGTAGCATTTAGTTTTATTATTGTTTGTAAAAATAAGAAGCAACAGTCTCTCATTCTTTGTATCTTCCTAATGTTTGCTGCTATTGAGATCTGTTTGTAATCTTTGCAGAGCCCACAGTTTACCTGGTTTAAGAGGTGGTTCCAGGGTCCTAAATCAAAATGTTAATAGATCAAGGGAACATGGTTTCCAGATTCTGGTGGACAGATACCTCTTGTCCATCTTGGTGGACATGGTTTTCCCCAAGCAGACAAACAGTGAGTGTATCCTGAGCCAGTTCTACAGTCAGGGCGCTAAACATACTCTGTGTTAACTTGTCACTCCAGTGAGGTCTCAGTTCCTCCAATGACAGCAGAAGCTAAGTTGTTTATGCTTTCTTTCATTGATTTCTTGATCTATAACTTGACTTAATGAGGATATCTGTCTCCATAGGTCAATGAATGGAATTGATGGATTCTCATAAATGCTGAGATAACTTAGGAGATCTTCAGCATACCAGTCCTAGGTTGTGAATATTTATTTATAACTAGCTGGATTTACAGTCTTTCCCCTTTGGTTCTCTTACTCTCCTTGATACATGGATCTCAAAACACCTACAAAGGACACACCACACACAAAAAAATGTCTAAGTCTTGAGCATTAGCATTGACTTATACCAGATGGAGTATGGGTTAGAGACATATACATTATAATAAGTATACTTCTACTAATTCTATTCAAATAGAATATCTAATAATATCTCTTCCACAGATATACAAATGGTATGAATAATGAAAATGCACTCAGAATGACCATATCACCAGAATATGTTCTACAGCAACAAACATATATATTCATCATATATACATCTCTCTATATATATTTATACATATATATACACACACAAATATAGCCTTATACATATATATGTGCATATATACACCTACACATACATATGCATATCTACATATGTACACATACACATAAATATATACATCTACATATATACATATGCATATTCACATGTACAGACTATATACACATAAACATTTAGAAATATTCATATATACACATATACACATAAAACACATATAAACACATATATATAAATACATATATATTCATGTATATAGACACAAACTGACCTATACACATTCAAACATATACTGACATACACGTATATGTGCATATATTCACATATATATAGAAAACACATTTTTATGTATAAAAATATACATGTACATTAATATACACAAATGAATATGTGTATGTATTGTGATGCCTAATTTTTGTTGTCTGCTTGACTGACTAAATCAAGAATCTCCTAAATGAGAATCTACTGAGGATGCCTGTAAGGAGTTCTTTAACTCAGGAAGACACAGCTTAAATGTGAAATGAGAAAAGATAAGTTTGCTTTTTGCTTGGTTGCCTTCACTCTTTTTTCACTCTGTTGCTGTGCATTAACTCTTCTTCTGGATTTCAATATAGAGTGAAGACTAGCAACTATCCAGGAATTCTTCAGGCCTTTGGTACCAGTTTCGTACTGCTGAGGCATCCAGCCTTCTAGATTGAACAATTATTATTAGATTCTTTGGCTCTCCAGTATAAGATAATCATAATGTGTAAGCCAATCTGATAACTTCAAATGTTTATACTCATTCTCTCATTTGCTGTTCCTTTACACACACACACACACACACAAACACACACAAACTCAAATCATTTAGACATCTATGTGTATAAAAACAGGCTACTAGATCATTAGCCTAGAGTGTGGGTTGCACTGCTTTCATAGAGTCAGAGATTTGAGTAAATACTGCTAGCACATATTGTGACTCAAATCAAGGTTCCCAAGTCAAGAAGGATGTGGAGTGACCCACTGGATTACCAGGAATAGACAGATTCGAAGCAATGAGAAAGTTAGCATTAAAAATTTGTTAATAAACAGAATGTAGGTGTGTTTATTAAAAATCATTTCTCTTTTTATTTTTATTTTTTTAGGATAGGGTCTTTCTATGCATCCCAGGCTAGCCTTCAACTGTGATCTTCCTGCCTCAGTATCCCACATGCGAGGATTATGGGCTATACAACCTACTAGCACCAGGCTTTCTCTCAACCTCTAAGTGGAAATGATAGGAGTATGTTTTCGTTAAAGCTGTGCAGGAATTATTTGGGATAATAAGTACAACTGTTTGGGAATTTTCCTGTAACTTAGTAATCATGAGTTTCTTTTTTATAGTATTAATAATAATTGATTTTACTAAGATTAAGACCACACAAAGGAGAATAGAATACAGTCGTGAGGGTATCCAAATCAACAGTGATGTTAAGAATCTTTACCCACATAACCTTGAAGTCTAGGAGAGATTTAATCAAAAGGCAGGTGAATTTCTGAAAATTTTTTATCACCAGTGAGTTTGGCCTGAAATGCCAACAGGTAACAGATGGCATGTGAAAGTAAGGGAGACTACAGCTTGAAAAGAGAAGAGCCACTCTTCTATTAATCTTTTAGTAACATGAACACTTTCCAAAAGTTTTACTAAAAACGCTTCCCACTCAGCACACCCTACTAGTCACATCTAAGCTGAGTTATGGTGTAAGTGTGTTTTTGTTTGTATGCTTTTGTTTATGAGCAAATAGGCAGTGACCATGACTAAACATGGCAGGAAGTGATTGACTTAAATAAGCTGATACTTGACTCAGTGCAGAGCTGCCTGCCAGTGTTCTAGAATGGAATTAAATCCCCATGGTGGTATTGAAATGACAGTTTCCAGGAAATTTTTGCATAAGTGTGTAGTGTCAATGCATATGGGTATGTACATTTGCATGTGTGTGGACACATGTTTACACACATGTGGATATTGTGAGTAGAGGCCGGAGGTTAGCATCTGTCTTCTTCCTCTTTTAGACTTTACATGTATTGAGGCAGAGTCTCTTACTTGAACCCAGAGTTGGTTCTTCTATGCTAGCTAATGAAGTGAACAGGCTCTGGGGGATACCCGGACCCTTCCTCCTGAGCACTGGGAACATGGAAGCTGCTACTCACCTTCTTACAGAACATTATAGGTGCTGAAGATTTGAATTCCAATACTCATGATTTCTCCCTTCCTCCCTCCCTCCCGCCTCCCTCCCTCCTTCCTCCCTTCCTCCTTCCTCCCTTCCTCCTTCCTTCCATTTTTTCTTTCCTTTTCTTTTTTCTTTTTTTCTTTATTGCTTAATTTTATTCTAGGCAGGCTCTTACATGTATGTACATGATGGCTTTTTAAGCAATCCAGTTTATAGTATTTTATGAGCGCAATCCAAGCAAACTGTCACTACCTCTGTATAGAAACTAATCTTTCACATTATATAGAGTCAAATATAGAGTCTCATGTGGAAAAAAATAGAAATTAAAGTGCTCAGACCCCTTTTGTCTGTGCTGGGGTTTTCAACAATACATTTGGTTGAGCAGTGGCCTTGTTTGCTACTGAATGTTGCCAGTGAATGTTGATTGTTCTCATCTCATCTACAGCCATTAAATCAGATCATAATATGACATAAACTTAACCCTCAGAAATACATAGTGTGATTACTGACTCACAAATAAATACTACCAAAATTACATATTTACACATGCGTGTATTCACACATCACAGGAATGCACCTAAATAAAACAAACAACAGCAAAACAAAAACAAAAACAAAATCCACAACAACAAAAAACAACTGATGGGAAGTAAAGAAGCTTCATCATGGAAATATATAGGAGTCCCATGTTGGAAATTTTCCCTATGAATGAGTGGGAATATAGGAGTCAATCAAGTACTTCAACTGTCTTTTCTGATCTCTCTTTTTGGTTGGACTAATATGGCTGTGTGTGGGTGGCAACTTACATCTAGCATAGCCGAGATTCTTGTAAAACACTGGTTGTATTCCTCTCTAGCCTTAGGAGAAACTGATGAAGCTACGGCATCCACTAACCCTCCCAAATACCTATTATTAAGGATTTCAAAATTATGTAGGGAGACAAGGAATTGAGAGGTTCTATTATCTCTCTGAAATATCTAGCGAGTGGCTTAAGAAGCCTGCATTTATCTCTCTCTCTGCTTCATCTATAGTGCAGACATTAGTGGATCTGAGCTCCAGACCAGGTCAGGGACACTTGTCTACAGGGAAGGGATTTATGCTTGGCAACTCTAAGTTAAGCAGAGGCTTAATTGATAGCCTGACTGGAGTATGGCTTGTGCTACAAGAGTTCTGACTTTAACAAATGTTTCATTGCTGTATGCTGTGAAGAACTCTATGAAGTTACTCTCTTAAACCATAATCATAATATGCAGCCTCAGCTAATAGAAATTCAGTATGCCAGTTTATCCAGATTAAAAGAGGCCTGCAATAGTCTCACTTGACAATGAGGTGAGAGAATGACTAGGCTGAAGAGCATAAAAACCTATCTTTCTTCTCCCACCACACATCTGCCTTTCTGCTTCTCTCATTACCATGACCTCACTATTAAGGTGTGATGTGTTCAAGATTCAATGTCTCATTCAGTCTCTATCCTCTATATTTCTATGACTTTTTCTTCTTTTCTTTAAATGCTATTACACATCAGAAAACACAAAAATAACACTGGTAGGTGAATTCATGAAAGGAGGGCTGCAAAGTCATGGAGGGATTCTGCATCAAATCAGCTTTCTTCTTCATGGGAAAAGCCAAAGACTGACCTTGCATTCCAGTAAACTTCTCCTGAGAGACAAATGCATAGGGTGATCAGGTGTCCCAATGGCAAAACTCCTGAGGGCATTTTCTTATCATAAAAGATCTTTCTGAAGGTGTGTGCCTTTGAAAATATTTTGTGATTTTGAGTGTGCTTTAAATTTTATTAAATGTAAAGGAAGTTGTTTCCACTTTGATGTGTTTTAATCTGTATTTTCATGAAACATGAGCTGTTATTGATGGATATACCCCAACCCCACTTGAATGTGAGCCAGTTATGCAGCTTATGAACCTGGCTTTAGGAACAATTTCAATTAAAATTTTGAAGGTGTTTGAACAGTAAAATCAGGCAGTAGATATTTATGAACACAAGCTTCCTCGGCCGAGATGCCCACACACAGACCATGCAGGGATAAATTGAATAAAAATAGATGAACACGTGCCTGAAATGCTGGAAAATGTACAGATGTATAAAGATAATACAATTATAGGAAGAGCAGGAAAGAGGCAGAAAAGTGAGGTTCCTATCCACAGATGTCTGCAGAGATGGGATTGTAAGTTGTACTTTAGAGCTTTACCTTCAAGCAATTTCAGTTGAACAGTTGGACAACCATTTGCTTCCAAGTATTTATAGTGTGGCAAACACCAGAGGATCACTAAGTGCTCAGCATGTGATGAGACAGCCAGTCCTGACTGAAGATTCCACTTTGAAGAGTGAATCATAAAACGCCTATAAATATGAAAGAAAGCGAACACAGTGAAGGTTGGAGAGCTAGCCTACTGGTAGAGGTGTTAGAGTAATGATCCTTAACTGCTACAGTGAATATTATGTGTGAATATATATTATTATATATATTATATATTAGTGAATATATTTAATATATATATATGTATATATATATTGCATGCATCTGTATGTGTGTGTGTGTGAGAGAGAGAGAGAGAGAGAGAGAAAGAGAGAGAGAGAAGGAAAGAGAGAGAAGGAAAGAGAGAGGGAGAGGTCAGAGTACTATTTTGGGGACAATTCTCTCTCTCTTCTCTCTATCTCTCTCTGTGTATGTATGTATGTATGTATGTATGTATGTATGTATGAATGTACATGTACCCATGTATGCTCACACAGCTGTGCCTGTGGATGTCAGGGAACACCTCAGATGTCATTCTTTCAGAGCTGTCCACTTTGATTTTAAGCAGGATCTTTCTTAATTATTTTTGAGATTAAATCATATTTGCATCATTCCTCTCTCCTCTTTCCTCCATCTAGATTTCCCATGCACAACCCTCCCTTTTTTACTCTTTCAAATCCATGGCCTCTTTTTCTTCCATTGTTACATATCTTTCTTTTGAAATATTTGCCTGTCTGTCTATCTATCTATCTGTCTGTCTGTCTGTCTGTCTGTCTGTCTATCTATCTATCTATCTATCTATCTATCTATCTATCTATCTATCTATTTATCATCTATCTATCTATCTAACACATAACTATAATCTGATCAGGCCACATGCATTATTTATACATCTATGAGTTCAGGGCTAATTGCTTGTAACTGAATTTGGGGATCTTCACTGAAGGAGACTACTTCCCCTGCTCTCAGCTTTCCGTGGCTAGCTGTGATTCTTTGTATGGTTTTGAGGTGATTAAGAGTTCCCCTTTCAGCCGGGCGGTGGTGGCGCACGCCTTTAATCCCAGCACTTGGGAGGCAGAGGCAGGTGGATTTCTGAGTTCGAGGCCAGCCTGGTCTACAGAGTGAGTTCCAGGACAGCCACGGTTACACAGAGAAACTCTGTCTCAAAAAAAAAAAAAAAAACCAAAAAAAAAAAAAAAAAGAGTTCCCCTTTCACAATAGCATATATACTTGTGTCATTCTTATTCAGGCTTTGTTTAGGTAGGCATGTCGATAAGTATTCATGCATGCAGCTTCTCTGACATTTCTAGTAGACAAAAATCTCATAAGAAACTTCCTGTTCTACTGGCTCTTACAATCTAGCTGGCCAAGTAGTCTGGAATGGCTGACTCAGGAAATCCTTTGTCTGCCTCCTCTTCTATAGATAGCATGAAGACTATAGATGGGTGTCATCACATGTATCTCTCTGAAGTTTTAAAACAATATTATAGCTTGCTTAGAAGATCAATTTAGTGAGAAGGACAGACAAGCAGGTACAGAGAGCTAAAGAAAATATTGAGGAATATTTATTTTACCTTCTAAATATTTTTCTTCCCCAGGAAAGATAAAGGCCTACATTTAATTCCCTCACATTGAGGGTTGTTCTAGATACCTTTCTTGCTGCTGAGATAAAATATCTGATAAGAGCTTGCAGTTTAAGGATGCAGTACATCATGGCAGTGAAGTTTAAGAAGCTGATCACATTACCCCTTTTAAGAAACAATGAGAGATGGATGTCTGCTCTGCTCACTTCTCCCTTTTTAGGTAATCCAGGACTAAAGACCAGGAATAATGCTGCCCACATTTAGTATAGGCTGGCCAACCTCAATAATGTAATACATAGATAGTCCTTCACCGGTGTGCCTGGTAACTTCTCCCCTAGGTTATTATAGAGCTTGTCAATCAATACTAACCAGCATATTAATGCAAGTTACTCAGGCTTCCTCTGCCTCTAGCTTCCATCCTATTAGCTCCTGTTTATTTCTGTGAGTGGTTTTCTCTCTATCCTAAGAGCAAGAGCCTTACAAGACACAGAAACATGCTTACACACACACACACACACACACACACACACACACACACACACACACCACATTTAGTAGCTTAATTCTTCAATCCACACATTTTATCACTGCCCCCACTCCTGGGCATTCCCTCCCACAATCCTTCCCCTATGCTCCTCCACTTTTCCTCTGAGATGATGGTGGCCCCCTTGGGTTTCCTCCTACCCTAACACATCAAGTCTCTGTGGGGCTAGGTGAATTCTTTCCCATTGAGAGTAGCCAAGGCAACTTAGCTAGAAGAACATACCCCACAGACAGGCAATAGCTTTTAGGATAGACCTTGCTCCAGTTGTTTAGGATCCACTTGAAGACAGAGCTACATGTCTACTGTGTAAGTGCAGAGCAGGGTGGGTAGTGCTAGAACTATCCCATGTATGCTCTTTGGTTGGCGGTTCAGTCTCTGAGAGCTCCAAGGGTTCAGGACAGTTAAGTCTGTTGGTCTTCCCATGGAGTTCCTTTCCATTTGGGGCTCTCCAACCTTCTCCCAACTTTTCTGTAAGAGTCCCCAAGCTCCATCCACTGTTTGGCTGTGGCTTTCTGCATCCATCTGAGTCAGATGCTGCATGGATGAGTCTCTCAGAGTAGGGTTGTGCTAGACTCCTGTCTGTAAGTAAAACGGAGTATTACTAGGGATTGGTGCTTACACATGGGATGGGTCTCTTGTTGGGCTATTTATTGCTTGGCTATTCCCTCAGTCTCTGCTCCATTCCCTGTCCTCACATTTCTTATAGACATGACAAATTTGAAATTTTTGTGAGTACATTGGTTTCCCTATCATTCCACTGGTATTCCTGCCTGGCTACATGATGTGGCCTATTCAGGTTACATAACCACAATATTGTAATTATCCAATAAGGTCATGCCCAGTGATTTCTAAAATGCCCCTGCTCCCAACATCCACAAGTTGCAGATATCCATTTTTTTTTCTTGTGGTCTTCTCTCTGGTCCCTCCTCACACCCAATCCTGATACCTCCAATCCCTTCCTCATTCCCTCTCCCACCCAATTCCCTCTCTCTTTCTGCCTCCTACAACTATTGTCTTCCTCCTACAAAAAGATTCAAGAATCCTCTCTTGCCCTTTCATTCTTACTTAGCTTCTTAGAGTCTGTGGAGTGTAATGTGGGTATCTTGTATTTTATGGTGAATATGCACTTATCAGTGAGTACATACCATGAATGTCGCTTATAGTCTGCATTACCTCACTCAGGATGATATTCTCAAGTACCATACATTTGTCTACAAAACTCAAAATGTGTTTCTTCTTAATAGCTGAATAGTATTCCATTGTGTAGATGTACTACATTTTCTATATCCATTCTGCAGTTGAGCATTAAGCTTGTTTCTACTTTCTAGCTATTACTAATAAATCACCTATTAACATAGTTGAGCAAATGTACCTGTGATATATTGGGGCATAATTTGGGTGTATACCCAGGAGTGGTATAGCTGGGTTTAGAGATAGAACTATTCCAAGTTTTCTGAGAAACCAATAGATTGCTTTCCAAAATGGTTATACAAGTTTGCACTTGACCCAGTGATGGAGGAATGTTCTCTTTGTTCCACATCTTCACCAGCATGAACTATCACATGAGTTTTTGACCTAAGCCATTCTGATCAGTGTAAGATGGAATCATAGTTGTTTTGATTTGGATTTCTCTGATGACTAAGGACTTTGAACATTTCTTTAAGAGCTTCTCAGCTATGTAAGATTCTTCTGTTGAAAATTCTCTGTTTAGCTCTGCACCCCATATTTTGATTGGGTTATTTGGGTTGTTGATGTCTAATTTTTTGTTTTCTTTATAAATTTTGGATATTAGAATTCTGTTACAAGTAGAGTTGGTGAGGATTCTTTCCAGATGTGTACAGTGCTATTTTGTCCTATTGTGAGGGAGACTGACCCACAGTCTCTCTCTCCGTGGGGGTTCACGAACTGGGATAATTAAGTACCTGTGGAAACAAGCGGGTGAGGGAAGAGACAAAGAAAGGACACCAAGTAAGCTTTATCAAGGTGCGTCTTTACTAGAGAGAAACGGGTTTATATAGCTCAGGCAGAATTGAAACTAAAACACCTCTTGGCTTTTAGCATAGGCATGAGAACAGGGAAATAGCAATCCAGTCTGTTTACACAACACCCTTCAAACATAGTTTTAGGCAGGAAGGCTGAGTTTCAATAGTTTCAGTTCCTTTGTTGTCCCAGCTGCAAAGTCCGCGGTTGATCTCCAGGGCCGCCGCTGGTGATTCACGCTGCAGGCATGTGGTCTAAGTTCTGGGCCTGTCACGGCTTTCTTTCGCTTGCTTTCAGATTCTGCAACTGGGCAGAGAGGCAGGATACCACACTATTCATCATGTCCTTTGCCTTACAGATCCTTTTCAGTTTCTTGAGGTCCCATCTATCAATTGTAGAACTTATAGCCTGAGCCATTGGTGTATAGGAAGTTGTCTTCTGTTCCAATGAGTTCAAGGATATTTTGTAGTTTTTGTTGTATTACATTTAATTTATCTGGTTTTACATTGAGGTCTTTAATCCACTTGGACTTGAGTTTTGTGCAGGTTGATAAATATGGATCTATTTGCATTCTTCATCAAAAATCAAGCATCCATAATTGTATGGATTTATTTCTGGGTCTTTGATTCTATTTCATTGATCAACTTGTCTGTTGCTATACCAAAACCATGCAGTTTTTATTACTACAATTGCTCTGAGGTACAGCTTGTGTTCTGGAATTGTGATACATTCTGAAAATTCTTTTATTGTTCAGGATTGTTTTAACTATCCTGGATTTTCCATTTTTCCATATGAGGTTGATAATTGCTCTATAAAGTTGTGTAAATAATTGTATTGGAATTATTGTGAGAATTGCATTGAATATGTAAATTACTTTCAATAAGATAGCCATTTTCACTTTGTTAATCCTATTGATCCATGAACATGGGAGATCTTTTGATCTTCAGTGACTTCCTCAGCTTCTTTCAGTGACTTGAACTTTTTATCATATAGGTCTTTAACTTGTGTGGTTTGAGTTACCCCAAGATATTTTATATTACTTGTGGATATTGTGAGGTGTATTATGTCCCTAATTTCTTTCTCAGTCATTTGTAGAAGGAGGGGTTACTAATTTTTTGTAAATTACTTTGTATTTAGCTACTTTGCTGAAGGTGTTTATCAGCTATAGTCATTCTATAGTAATATTTTGTGGGTCACTTATGTATACTATATCATCTGTAACTAGCAATACTTTGACTTCTTTCGTTCTAATTTTTATCCCCTTGATCTCTGTCTTAGTCAGGGTTTCTATTCCTGAACAAACATCATGACCAAGAAGCAAGTTGGGGAGGAAAGGTTTTATTCAGCTTACTTCCAAATTGCTGTTTATCACCAAAGGAAGTCAGGACTGGAACTTAACCAGGTCAGGAACTAGGAGCTGATATAGAGGCCATGGAGGGATGTTCCTTACTGGCTTGTTTCCCCTGGCTTACTCAGCCTGCTCTCTTATAGATCCCAAGACTTCCAGCCCAGGGATGGCACCACCCACAAGGGGCTCTACCCACTTGATCACTAATTGAGAAAATGCCCCACAGCTGGATCTCATGGAGTCACTTCCCTAATTGAAGCTCCCTTCTCTGTGATAACTCCAGCCTGTGTCAAGTTGACACACAAAATCAGCCAGTACAAGTGACCCCTTGTCAACTTGACACACAAACACATCACTATTAAGCCTCAACCCTTACTTTCTTGTTCATCCCCAAGATGTAAAGTCCCACAGTCCTTACATTAAAAGTTCAATCAATTTAAAATGTTCAATATCTTTTAAAATTCAAAGTCTCTTAACTGTGGACTCCACTAAAATATTTTCTTCCTTCAAGAGGGAAAGATATTAGGGCACAGTCACAATCAAAAGCAAAACCAATGTCTGGGATCCAACTCATGATCTTCTGGGCTCCTCTAAGGGCTTTGGTCACTTCTCCATCTCTGCCTTCTGTAGCACACATCTTGTCTTCTAGGCTTCAGATGCCTGTACTCCACTGCTGCTGCTGTCCTTGGTGGTCATTGGATGGTACTGGAATTCCCAAAACACTGCTGTCTTTTGCTATAACTAGGCTTCACCAATAGCCTCTCATAGACTGTCTTCATTGTGCCAAGCCTCAATTCCTTTGCATGACCCCTAAGTCCTGGGCCATCAATTGCAAACCAAGGCTGCCCCTTCACCAAAGTCCTTCCATGGCCTCTCACTGTGCTGAGCCTCAGCTGCTCTTCATGACACTTTTATGCCTTCAAAACCAGTACCACCTGGGTGACTCTTATACATTACCAAGTCCTACTTGGCAAAAGGTACAACCTTGGCTATCTCTGGAACACAGCCTCTTTGTGCTCTCAGAAAACAATTCCCAGAAGATGTCACCTCAGTGATGCTGGTCTCTTCTTAATCACCGCTAATTTCTTACCTCCAGCTAACCAGCATCAATAGTCCCAGTAATGCAAAGTTTTTCTTTAGTAGTTCTGTTATCTTGTTAATCACAGCTGATACTTCAGCCCCAGCTAACCAAAACTATAGAATCTTCATAATCAAACAACATGGCCCTTATAAGAGTCTTTAATCTTCCCTCTAAATTTCACAAGCCAAGACTCCATCTCTGCACTGTTCTCAACATGATCTTCCAAGCTCATATAGAACATTCCACAGAGTTCTTAACAACCAGTACCTCTTCTAGCTCAAAGTTCCAAAGTATTTCCACATTTCTCCCCAAGACATTGTCAGGTTGTCACAGGAATACCCCACTTCTGGTACCAATTTGTCTTAGTCAGGGTTTCTATTCCTGCACAAACATCATGACCAAGAAGAAAGTTTGGGAGGAAAGGGTTTATTTAGCTTACTTCCACATTGATGTTGATCACCAGAGGAAGTCAGGACTGGAACTCAAGCAAGACACTAAGAAACATCTCTCCATGGTCTCTGCACCAGCTCCTGTTTCCTGACCTGGTTAAGTTCCAGTCCTGACTTCTTTTCCTGATATCAGCAATGTAGAAGTAAGCTAAATAAACCCTTTCCTCCCCAACTTTCTTCTTGGTCATTATGTTTGTGCAGGAATAGAAACCCTGACTAAGACAATCTCTTATAGTTGTCTTATACTGTAGCTGGAGCATCAAAAACTATATGGGACAAGGATATAGATAGTAGGCAGTCATGTCTTGTCCCTGACTTTAGTGGATTGAATTGCTTTAAATTTCTCTCCATTTTGTTTGATGTTGGCTACTTGCATACTGTATGTTAATTGTATTATTTTTAGGTATGCGCCTTGTATTCCTAATGTCTCTAAGACTTTTAATATGAAGGTGTGTTAGATTTTCCCAAGGTTTTTTCAGCATCTAATGAGATGATCACATGCTTTTTTATTTCAGTTTGTTTATATGGTGGATTTTAGTATATTGCACTATCTCTGTATGCCTAGAATGAATGAAGCCTATGTGACCATGATATATTATACATTTGATGTGTTCCTGGATTTGGTTTGCAAGTATTTTACTGAATATTTTTGCATCAATGCTCATAAAGAAGTCAGTTTGAAGATCTCCTTCTTTGTTGAGTCTTTGTGTAGTTTAGATGTCAGGATAACTGTGGCTTCATGGAATCTGTCTGGCAGTGTTCCTCTTGTTTCTACTGTGTGGAATAGTTTGAGACGTATTGGTATTATCTCTTCTTTGAATATCTGGTAGAATCCTATACTAAAACATCTGGCAGGGTTTTATACTAAAATCCCGCATTTCTTTTGCTTTGGAGGCTTTTAAAACAGTTTACATCTTCTTGATATAACTTTGGTAACTGGTATAGTTTTTTTACTTTGGTAAAAAAAATCAACCATTTTGTTAAGATTTTCCAATTTTGTGGATTAAAGTAAGACCTAATGATTCTTAGAATTTCCTCAGTGTCTCTTTTTATGTCTCAGTTTGCATTTCTGATTTGTTTGCTTGGAATCTTGTCTCTCTGTTTTTTGGTTAGTTTGTTAAGGTTTTGTCTATCTTGTTGATTTTCTCAAAGATCCAGCTCTTAGTTTCATTGATTCTTTGTATTTTTCTTTGTTTTTCGTTGATTTCAGCCCCGATACTCCTACTCCTCTCAGTTGTGCTTGCTTCTTCTTTTTTCTAGAGCATACAGATTTACTTTTAAATTGCTGGTATGAGAACTTTCTAATTTCTTTATGGTGGCATTTAGTTCTTTGAACTTTCCTTTTAACACTGCTTTCATTGTGTTCCATAAATTTCTGCATTTATTTTCATTAAATTATAAAAAATCTTTAATTCCTTTCTTTATTTCTTCCCAGACCCAGAGACCATGAGTAGAGAAATGTTCAGTTTCCATGAATGTGTAAGCTTTTTGAAGTTTTTGTTGTTGAAGTCCAACTTTAATCCACGATGGTCTGATAAAATACTAGGTATTATTTCAATTTTCTTGTATCTGTTGAGGCTTACTTTATGACATACAATATGGTCAGTTTTGGAGAAAGAACCATGATATTCTGAGAAGTTAGAATTTTTTGTGTTTCCATGAAATGTTCTGTGGATGCCTGTTAAATTTGTTTGATTCATAATGTTGGTTTGCTCAATTATTTCTCTGTTTAGCTTTTGTCTTGATGACCTGTCAGTTGATGAGAGTGGTGTATTGACATTTTCCACTATTAATATGTGGGGTTTTATGTGTTACTTTAAACTTTAGCTATGCTTCTTTTACAAATCTGGTTGCCCATATGTAAGGCATAAATGTTCAGAATTGAGGTATCTTCTTGGTAGATTATTCCTTTGATGAGTATGAGATGTCCTTTCCTGTCTATTTTGATTAATTTTGGTTGAAATCATATTGTATTAGATATTAGAATGCCTACTTCAGCTTGCTTCTTTGGTCCCTTTTCATAGAAAACTTTGGTTGGATTTTGCCTTGAAGTATTTTGTATATGTCTGGATGTGTGGGTATATATTGTTTAAATTTGGATTTGTCTTGAAATGTGTTATTTTGTTCATCTATGGCGATTGAGAGTTTTGCTTGGTACAGTAGTCTATGTTGCCATTTTAGAGATTGTAAGATATCTGTCCAAGCCTTTCTACCTTGTAGAGTCTCTGCTAAGAAATCAGGTATAATTATGATAGCTCTACCTTTGCAGGTTACCTGATCTTTTCCCCTTGCCACTTTTAATATTGTTTCTTTGTTCTGTAGATTTTATGCTCTGGTGTTTATGTATTAGAAGGATTGTCTTTTCTGATTCAATAAATCTATTTCACGTTCTATAAGCTTCTTTTATGCTTACACTAATTTTTCTTTCTTCAGGTTAGGAAAGCTTTCTTCTATGATTTTGTTGAAAAATTTTGTGGTTCTTAGAGTTAGGACTCTTCACCTTCTCTTCCTATTATTCTTAGGTTAGATCTTTTCATGGTATCCCATATTTACTGGATATTTTGTGTCAGGAACTTTTTGGATTTGACATTTTCTTTGACTGATATATCAGTTTCTTCTATTGTAACTTTTTTTTCTTTATTTACATGTAAATTTCTCCATTCCCAGTTTCCCCTCCAAAAAACAAAGAAAC
>NW_022196906.1:10785334-10811673 GCF_008632895.1 Mastomys coucha
ACCAGTTTGCAATCCCACCAGCAATGAAGTAATGTTCCTCTTTCTCCACAACCTCTCCAGCATCTGCATGATGCTGCATGAGTTTTTTATCCTAGCCATTCTGACTGGTGTGAGGTGGAATCTCAGGGTTGTTTTGATTTGCATTTCCCTGATGACTAAGGATGTTGAACATTTCTTTAGGTGCTTCTCAGCCATTCAGTGTTCATCAATTGAGAATTCTTTGTTTAGCTCTGTACCCCATTTTTCAATCAGCAGGTCTGATAAAGGTGGTAAGAGAGGTGGCAGGAGAATGTGGATCCATAGAGCATAGCAGACTGTTCATTGTAGCTGGTGTGTCCCAGTGAGCTCAATGGGCAGGAAAGATGGGTGAGGGAAAGAGAATACAACTTGTATGGTTAGGGATCCTCCAGTCTGAACAAGGAGGGTGGAGAGGTAGGAGTATGTAGGTCCATCTGGGAGAACAGACTGCCTAGTCTATAAGTGGGAACTGTACTACCTGCTTTCTCTTCATTGTGACCAAATATGTAAGAATACAGGTAACCTCATTGTAAAGGATTCATTTTGCTTACCATTGGGAGGGTGCAATCATTTGTTGAATAGAAGGCATGACAGAATACACAAGAGAATGAAGCTGGAATTTTCCCTACCAGGGCATGCCAGAAAGCAGAGAACAGGGAATCTGACACTCAGCTAGGTTTCTCTTTTTCCACTTTTATTTTTCAATCAGGCACTCTTCTCCATAAGGTGGTAGCAGATATATTTAGAATGAGTCATTCTGCAGCAGTTTATATTCTTCAGGAAAGCCCTCACAGACATGTTTAGTAGCATGTCTCATGGGTGATTCAAATTCATGTAGCTTGACAGTGAAGGTGAGCCATCACAGTAACTCATTCTGGCTTTCTGTTTATTCTCATTCCCCATATGAACTTGGAACTATCATTTGTATGCTATGTCATGGATACATTGTTTGTAAGTATTCAGACAGCTCAACACCAATTAATGTGAACTCCCCACCAAGCCAGATTCACATTAGTGTGCAATGAAAACTTCTTGAAGACTACTTCATTTAAAGTAGCCTTAGAGTATGAAAGCAGCAGTTCCTAATGTTCTAGGTTTGAATGTATACTTACCAGGCACTATGTTAAGTAGCTTTGTATGAATTAAACCATTCAGTTTCATGTCATCAGTCCCCTTTGATTATGTTTTCTCTTTTAAAGCTGAACAACACATTCTGTGAAATGTATATTATTTCCCATTGAGTAGATTCTAAGGGTGAGCAGTTGAGAAAGATCTATTGTCACAGAAGTCATTTCTTATTATTCCGATCATGCTTTTGGCAAGAGAATTAAAGCCCTTGTGAGGTCTCAAAACCAAGAGATGGTCTGTCTTAGGGTTGTTTTCTCTACTGTCAGTGTCAGTATTTGTTGGCATACAAATTAGTTTTACTAAATGATTAGATGGCTAAGTATATTATTAATGTACAATTACAAGATGTGAGAGGACCATTGTAGTTTTCTAAGCAGCACAGGACTAGAGGTAACTTTGGAAAACCAATCAGAAAATGTGTAAGAGAAAACAGAGACTAGAAATCAATAGTTTGCTTATGGTTCCATAGCAGAGTAAGACTAGACAGGTCTTAGGCCCTCCTACTCCTTTGTGGTGAGTAAACAGGCAACTCTAGATCTTTATGGGTAGTGATTTTGCTTCCCAAACTCTGAAAGACAAATGCCAAGTGCCCTTCTGAGTGCTAGATAAAACACAGCAAAGTTGGTTTTGCAGCTTAGTCATATTCTTCAGTCAAGAGCTAACCCATTTGGACAAGGCCTTCCATGGCAGCTTCAGGACACTACAGCTCACTGCTGTGTAGTCAGGCTTCTCCAGTACCCACATAAAGCTCAAATATTGATTCAGCATCTGTTTCTAAGATCTCCTAAGCTGCACTGGGAGAAGACTGAGAAACAGGGAAGGATATACCAAGCGAAAGAGTCCAGGGAAATGAAGTGCTAGCAGCACAATGAAATAAACTTAATGCTCGTTCTGCTGTTGCACAGGCAGGAAGGAAGCTGAGGCCATTACACTTCTTAAAAAACAGGGCAGAGGTGGATGTGAGCTGCTGTGTCCTGTGTGTGCTGTTTGTAGAGGTGTCTGGCTTGATCACAGGAGAACTGCTGCTTATTCAATAAGCAGTACTTGTACACATCCTCTTTCAGAAATCGCCATTTGGATTCTTCTATACTATTTCTTGGACTGAATGCATGTATAATATCAGTACCCAGTTGGATTGTGATGGACAGGTCCACCCTTTTTTCCTTTAAAAACAGCTAGATTAATGATTTCCATCGTTAGTACTGAGTGTATGTTATTCATTCTTCCTCATACAATGCTGCTCCACTCTACATATAAAGCGGTCTTGTTTCTAAAGCTACTAGTCTTAAAATACTATCTGTCTAATATTAAACCCTGTGTTTTTAATTGAATCCTTTACTCTTTGGGTAATGAGCTTAGAAAGTCAACATTAATCTATATATGGTCTCTTTGAGTTCCACAAGGATCATGGTTATCTTCCCCCCTCAAAGTTCCTTAAAGTTGAAACCCCCTTTTTAGTTTCCTTTCTTAAGTCTATCCAGGTGTCCTCTTTACAGAGTCCTTTTCTAATCCCTCCTAAATTTTTAAGCTTGGGTGACACCTCCTTCAGGTGTCAAGATTGACATTCACTTAATGCTAGCTTAAAACTTGATTAAATTACTCCTAGGTGCGTAGTAATTCTCCATTGAGGGGAAAGCCAAGAAACTGGCATGAGTAGACACTCCCCATTAGTATGATTATCAAATAAAATAAAGGGCTTATAACAGGTGTGAGCTAACTGGACCATATTTTACAATCAGAAGATAGTTTAAAAGACTAAAGTTCTCCAGAGTAGAAATTGTTTTACCATTAATATTCCCAACATAGTCTGGCTTCCAAGAGAACAATAAATGTGAATGTAAAGGGCACAAAGAGATTTCAATCCTAATCAAATTCCAAAACCAAAATTGATCAAGATAAATAAAAGTATTTCAGAAGGAAGATGGTGGCAGGAGAGACATGGGACACTGCATTGAGAGGCCTGATCAACATTCAGTTTGTCACACCTGGGATTTAATCTTGGAAGCTAAGCATTGTCCCTGAGGCTCATTTTCTTCATCAGAAAAGTTATATAATAAAAGCCAGCAACTTTGGGTCCTGGACCTGTGCTGATGGAATAGTGTATAGCAAGCAGAGAGCCCTGGGGTCAGTCTAGGACCAGCACCTGAAAGGTAGCTCTCAGAAAGTGGAGATAGGAGGATAATAATTTCAAGGTCACCTTCAGCAACCTTGCAAGATTGAGGCCAGCTTGTGATATCACATTTAAAAAGGAAACAAACAAACAAACAAAAATACCAAACATAAAGGTTTATAAGGCAGTTCTAAGAATCATTACATTACCATGGACACTTTGCTGAACATGGCAACCATGAGTGGGAGCCAGTGTTACATAGGCACAACATTCTCTTATTGAAGTAAGCATGTGCGGATTATGAGGCAAACCCCTTTGATATTGCACTATGGCCAGAGTATTCTCATTACAATATTATACATAGGAGGATCTTATATATGATTACAATTCAAGAGCATACAGTGTAGTGGTCACTTTTCATGTTAGATTGTAGGAATTTGTAGTCTTTCTTTTTTCACATGCTAAGGCAACATGAATGAGCTATATTCCAAGAGTTCTATTTGTGATAGTTTTATGCTGTGCTTCCTTGATATATTCTGAGCTACTTATGTCAGAAACTCTCTCCTTTTTACTATTTTGCCTTCAGATGTGACATTGTGCATGGCATGTAATAGGCATTCTTATTTTCAGTTTTAATTATGCATGTTAAAATGATTTTATACAACACAATTGTGCTTAATGCATGCCTCTCTGAGGCTACTCTAAATCTAAGAGACAATTAGTATGGTAAAAGAATCTGCCCAAGTTTGGAAACCATTTAATGCTATCATCTTCAAATACCAAGGTACCACCAATCAGCACTTTCCTAAACCTCAAGGCAGCCAGGATAACTGCTCCCTCTGTAATCTCTCCTGTACTCTGCTTAAGAGGATTTCACTGTTTTGTTTCCAGTGTCTTCCAATATCAGGGACAAATCAAATGATTAGAAATTATTAATCTGCAACTAATAGGGTAGAAATATAATCCTGAGAAGAGTCTCATGTAATGATAAGTGTGTCATTTACCTTCTTTATAAATAATGGACCTTTTTACTATCATGTATATTATGCAAAATAATATGCTTATGCTATGTACACATATAAGTCATGTTTGTTCAAATCCACCCTGCTTAATATCCTCTCTGGCCGTTTTCAGCCCTCTCTAGAGTTTTAGCTTTCTTTTTTGTCCCTCTTCTATTTTTGGATCGGTATCATTTAGTTTTTTTCCTTTACCTTCTCCAAATGAAATAAAACATTGATTCTTGTCTTTATGATTGGCTTATTTAACTTGGCATGATGTCCTTCAATATCACTAATTTTCCTGTCAATTACAAGGTTTTATTCCTTTTAAGAGTTGACTGATACTCCTTTGCACCTGTGCTGACAGACTGTTCTCTGAATCCAGTTACCTGCTGGTTGGCATCTAAGCTGACTCAGTAACTCAGCTGTTGTGATTATAACAATGAGCACATACATGGACACCTCTTCTGTGTCTTATATTTGCTTTGGGTATATACCTAATCATGCTTCAGACTGACTACTCTCACATTCCTAAGGGAATTTTCACACTTCACAGTGCATGAGTATCAGTTGCTAAGGTATGATGTAAGTCATTAGAGAGGAAAGAGGCCCCTCAGCTCAAGGGGCTGTAACTTGCATTTTGGTGGGAAGCATGTTTGCCACCCAGTAAATGCAAGAGATTCAGCAAAATCCAGAAATGGCTCATGGGTCACAAAGGAGATGGTCTCTGAAGTCCAGACAACAGAATTATATCAGGAAGCTCTACCAATATGAGGTGTGCCCTAAAAATAGGAAAGGATTTTGGTCTCTAAAATACCACCAGACTGGAGCAAAGGCAAAATTCTATGCTGGAAGTAGCAAGAGTGACATGTGACTTGGAGATGGATGAGGAGTTTCCTCCCTTTAAGATTGTAGTGACTACAAGTTTTAGCCAATGTTCATCATCCCATCCCACCACTTCTCAGGGATGTTTATATTACTGTCTCCCCAACTTTACTGTGAAAAACTTCAGGGGGTGTATCATGCAGAACAACTATTAATTATTTATTCCTTACTTTTAAAAAAAAAAATTTGTGCCTCTAGAACTTATCTCAGTGCCAGATACATGCTTATCTGTTCATTAAATGCTTACTTATGAGAATGAGTTATGGATGAGTAGATAGAGGAATTATTTCTCTTTTTCTCCAGTTCATCTTCTGTATTAGGAGAGATGTTTAACACCTTCTGGAATTAAAAGTAAGAAACTCCTATGGATTGGGGCAGGTGGAAACATTAATGAGGGAATCAACCTGTCCAGGTTATGTACTGCAGAGACAGACAAACCACACAATCTAGGAACATGTGAGGAGAACTTCAGCTTCAGTTACTGATCCTTTGAAGCGGCTGAATATGTCACTCTACTTGTCTTTTAAAAGGAAAAATTTTTCATGGACTGCATATCAGAAGGATATTGGAGAAATAAGTCATATTAGTTATATTTATAGTGACGTTGTGAGATTTTTTTTTTGTTTATGCTTTCCACTCTGAAGTTTATGAGGCTCATAGACAAGTTCTGTTATCATTCTGTTAGACATGTGAGTGCTGAGTATTTTGATTAATATCACAGAATTACTGTGGGGTCATCTTGAGCCAGAGGCTTTTGCCAGTGAGACCCTTAATTTTGATCACTGGGGATAAAGAAACAATGCTTATTAAATGTGAAATGGGCTCATGTTCAGTAGTCACATATAACAAGACTGTTAACATAGATAAATCTTTTCAGAGCAGCTCTCAACTCTCAATCCGTTTCATAAAACCACTTCTTATTGTTCTCAATGGGTCCCATATAGTTTTATTATATTGCTTAGCAAAATTACTAGCCATATATAAACAATATTACTTCATCTAGTAACCAATGCTTCTTTGATTTGACACACTCTATAACACTTGGCACTAGGGGTGTGGGGATAATTAATAATGAAAATAAAACAACTTCACATTTAAACTTTGATGAATGGTGGGAACTGTGTTAACTCTTCTACAGCCCCAGTCCCTCTTTAAATCAGTTCTGAGAAGGAGTTATCACTTCCACTTGGAAAACAAAGAACAGACATCTGCAGTGGTGAGTGAAGTGAGGACGTTAGCTCTATCACTTTTGAGTTTAAGTCAAATGGTTCTTTTCACTCATTCTTACATTCTTATAATTATAATGTCTTTACTTAGGTATTTGCCTTCTGTTTGCAGAGATGGATTTGTTTTAGGACTAAATAAGATGGTTGATACAAGTTCTTTCATATAAGACTTAAAACATGTTTATTTCTCTTTTGCTAAGGCAGATAGTAGTGTAGATGTGAGTGTACTGGCCTCCAAAAGATTATTGTTAAAATAAAAGACTCTTGTTTGTGTACAAAAGTAACTTTAAATTCTCCATGAATAAACCAAGCCTGACGGTGCAGGCCTGTAATTCTATACCAGGGAAGAGGATGTAAGACTTCTAAGAGTTCAAGGTCATTTCTGGCTATATTCCCCATTCAGGCTACAGAGGCATCACGTTGCCAAGCCAAAAACTCCATGCCAAAATTCTCAAAAGAAGAGATAGAATGATAGCTTCTGCTATCTTCTTTTAGGTATCACTTCTCTTTTCTCTGTGCTGTTGGCTGCTACTTCTGGGTTCACTCAGATGTAAAACTGAAGGCCCATCTGTTCACAGTGAGACTTTCAAATAACGGAGGCAAACCTGGAATATGGAACTGACACAGAGCTAAAGCATAGTTATCAAACATCTCCCTTTCTTGAAAGCCATGGTATGTTTTACAAATGTGTTCATATGATTTTGTGTTACTCACAAGGAAAAGTGGTGTAATCAGGCATATTATGGGAGTGCTTCTGATGGCACTGCAGGAGTTTACACTGAGACCTGAGCAAAAAAAAAAAAAAATAGGCAACAACATTTCATCTGCAAAGACACTCACAGAGAAATTCACACAGATCTTTAGCTGGCATCTCATCCCAACCTCTATTTTATATTTTTTTGCTTGGCTTGTATTGGTTTAGTGAACTTTCTCTTTCCAAGTTAATCAAAATGTGTTTTCAAAAGATGAGCTGTGGAGCTAAAAAGATTACTTGGTGGTTAAGAGCATGTATTGCTCTTGAAGATGACTAGGTTCAATTCCCAGCACCTGTGTTCGGCAGCACACAACTACCTATAACTCTAGACCCAGGGAATATGACACCCTTCTGTGGATTCTTCAGACACTACAAGCCCATGCACAAGCACAGTGATATCCATGTATTTTTTAAAGTGTCTTCTTTGTTCTTAAGCATTCTTCTGATTACTGTCCCACCAAGGCTAATGCTATTGCTTGTTGCTTTGCACTTCTTGAAAGTTTCACTTGTATCAGTGTCTGGATTAATTAGCCTTCATATCTAGTTTAATCTAGAGTTCTACAGCTTACCACAAGAATCTAATACATATTTCTTATTTCTTGAATTGACAAGAAAAACATTGGTTTCCTTAAGTTGCTGCGATATAAAGAGCATAAGTAGGATGGACTTGGTGTCAATCCTGGTCCACTCTGAGATATCCAGAAAACATTAGAGTTCCAGATGATGCTTACATAAATCCTCAGCATGGTGCAGATGTTAAGGGTTTGTTAAACAACAGAAGCAGATCTAACCCGAAGAAAGGGATTGTGTTATATAACCGTTCGTGGAAGTTGTGATGTTGAACTATGTGCTGTGACTTCAGAGCCAAGGGTATTATTTTTTTTTTTGTCTGTTGGGTTAATATATATTTGTGCTCATTGTTTTTCTCATTGCTGTGACCTAATATCTGAGCAAAAAATAGCTTAATGGAGGAAGTTTCCTTTTGGTTCATGGTTCACTATCGTGAATCATGGAAAGTAATATGATCCGTCTATTTTCTCAATTATCAGCAGATAACAGAGATGAAGCAAAACACGGGCAGGAAAATGCACTGATAACCCTCTTCAAACTCAACCCCACCTCCTAAAGATTCCTCAATTTCTGAAAAGGATGATCTAAATATTCAAAAACACGATCTTGTGGGAGTTATTTTTCATTTAAATCATAGCCATCTTCTCTTCACCTTTTTCTTTTCAATATTATTTGTCTTTGTGAACTTTGTTTTATATTAAGGTTTTCTTATTTGTGGTTATATATGTTTCTTTTCACTTGTACATGTTTAAAATATGGCTATCTAGAAACCCTTAAAATACAGTATAGTAGTACTAATAATTACTTAAGATATTGCACAAAAGCAATTGAATGAAGTGTGGTGGAAAGGAATGTTAGATTAGGTCTAATGCTACAAAAATAGGCTAGAGACTGCAGGGGCTTGCTCTCAGCTTCGGGCATCCTAGCATATCAGTCAATACATACACATACCCAGTTAAATCTTCTCATTTAAGTATTTTAGCATTTACCACCCCTTTCCTGACATTTGTAGAAATGTCCTCATCCACTTCTAGGCCCCTTGAGGGCTGAGATGGAGCGTTCTAATAAGGTTTTCCTTGGTGGTATTTCCACAATTACTGCTGAAGTTCAACATGCCTAAAAGGTCAAATAAAGATGGTACTGTTTGCAGAGAGTCCCTAGACTGTCAGAGGGATGAGTCAGCAGATGGGTACATATCAGCCTGGTTTCCTTTAACTAGAGGGACATATGGAGTATGGATGCTGCACCATAAGCCCATGTCTCTTCCAGCTGTTTGGGCAAAAGGTCAGCTTGGAAAGTTGCCTGAACCTAATGTTAGAGCTACACATATTCTTTTGGCAGGCTGCAGATGGCCTGTGGTTTAGATTGTCTAATGAATCACAGCTTGCACTTTACAAAATGATGGTACAACCAAGGACACCTTTATTACCGTATTTTATGAGGCCATTTTACCCTCCAGGCTTCATCACCACCATGGATAATTAGAAGCTAGCAAGCCAGCATGGCAGATTCCGTAATTTGGTAATATGTCCCTCTGGCTTCAGAGGGGATATTCAGAGCTCTTAGCTGTTGCCTAGACTTCCTTTGGTACTGTCCAAGAAGTCTCACAGTCTCTAGAAACTTCCAAAAAGAATGTGTGCTTTCCAACTTGTATGTGAAGAAAGCAAAATGTAGTAGCAGTGCACCATCCCTTCTTCTGAATAATAAATGGAGAGATTAGGCAGAATCCAACTTCAGCTGAGTTTCTGAAATCTGTTCTATTTGTCTGCTTCTCACAGGACTGCTCTTTCAAATATTTTGTTATAACATATTTGTTGCTCAACATATCTGAAACAAAACTATTTTTAAAAGCTGAAAAGTGAGCCTTCTATATAGTCATTCTATTCTGTGATCCAATCAGTCAGCAAGGCTTTACTCTGATGTGCTGTATGCCAAACAGTTTGGCAGCTATAATAGGCCCATAGAGCCGAAGCTTTGTGGTTAATATAGAGAAAGAGCTTAAAAAAACATATGCTCTGCACTTTGGAAGACATGTAGGTTTTTACACATACTCTCATGCATGCACACACATACATGCACCTATGTACACATGCACACGTGCATAAACACACAAGTAGAGTATGCTTCTGCAGGGAGCTGCAGGAGGCAGAAAATGGTATTATTCAGAAACTCCTTTCTATTCTGGTACTTCACTCTCCTAAAAAGGACCTTCTCACCTAGTGATTATGTTACTTCAAATATATTTTCTTCATAGTCAGATAGCTGCATTTTAGCACACATACCTGATTGTGCCTATTTCTACTTCAATGGAGCTGGATCTTCAAATTGTGACCTTCAATGCGGTCCCTTTTGTTCTAAGATAATGTCCCAAACCTTCACCGTAAGTTTACCATGACAATTTTGACGAAGAATCTGCACTGCATTCCTCCACAGATTGCAACTTTTTCTTCTGCTTTTTCTGGACATTAGTTTAATTTCTGCTGTGGCTTCTCCCTCATTCTCAATGTGAACATGCCATCACTTTCCTGGGTGAATTCTCTCTCTCTCTCTCTCTCTCTCTCTCTCTCTCTCTCTCTCTCTCTCTCTCTCTCTCTCTCTCTCTCTCTCTCTCTCTCTCTCTCTCTCTCTCTCTCTCTCTCTCTCCCTCTCTCCCTCTCCCTCTCCCTCTTTCTCTCTCTCTCTCTCTCTCTCTCTCTCTCTCATTCTTTTTAAATTTATGGACCTAGCTATACATGATTTCTTAAATACCCTGATTATATTTGAGTTTCTGCTTATAACAGTCCACATATTTTCTAAAGTAGCATGCATTGCATTATTTTTTTTAAAAAAAATAAACGTCACTAAGCCACAGAAATCATATATAGAGAATTCTAGTCTTGCTCACTCCTCGCTCTAGGACCAGAAACAAGATATTACTTGATTTATAAGTCATTGAACTGATCACTTTTATAAGCCTGACAGGACACTTAAAGAACAAAATCTTGATTTGAAATGGCATTGTACACTTATATGTTATTAAACTGGTCATATAAGGAAAATTAAAAGACCCTTTGTTACTATAATACATTGGTAACTGACCAAGAGAAAGGAAAGGCTCAAACAGGAGGGACTTTGCTCTGCAGACTGTTTGCAGACCTTAGGAATCTCAATAAAGCTGGGTCTTCAATAAATTAAAAATAATCTTTAATTTCTTTCATGAGTCTTGATTTCTATAATATATTAGTTTCCAGTTTAAATGTAAAACTTTAAAGCATGAGCACTCTTTATATGAGGATCCAAATCTCAGACATATGTAGCTTGTATAAGTTCCCTGTTGGTAAGTACAGAGTCAGAATCCGAAGAGTTGTTCTATACCAAGAGAATATGTCCTCTTATTTTCCCACAGCCTTCTCCTAAGCCTTCAAACATGCATGCTGGGAAACCTAGTAAGTTTTTTTTTTTCCTATGGTAAGAATGTGGTAAGTATAAGGCTATCTCCATTTTACTTGTTCAAAAGTAAACCAACCCTTGTCATCAACTAATCCACTCTTTTGGAAACAATATGAAATGAATTGTCTTTTGAAAAGTTTTAAAGGCTGATAAAATCTTTCACTTCAATATCCATATTCACAAATATGAACTTAACAGCCAGAGTCAGGGTCCATGCAGGTCATTTAGGAAAGGAGATTCATAGCTGTATAAGGCGTCACCAAATATCTACTATATTAAAACAAATTCTGAACTCTCTGACCCGTGACTATTCAGTCACTAAAGAAGATGGATTCTGAAATCCCTCTCATATGCTCTGGGAATAACCAGAGTTTCAAAATCAATTTGTTATCAACCAGAAGCTTCTCATTATTTCCAGGTATATTATGCTAAATGGCCAATCATTTCTATTGATTCTCAATGTTGTTATTAGAGACATCCTGAGTCTATCTATAATCCTTACTGATCTCATGGTCCTTGGAAATGACAGGTAAAGCCAGCAGCTGGCTTTGGAAAAGAGTGGAGCAAAGACACTGATACTGTAGGTTCATGACTTAAACCTGTAAGCACTTTGATGAATGGTCAAGCAAAATATTCCACTAACTCTTGGTGCTTATAAGTAAGAGTTTGTAGTTCATCACTGTTATAGCCAAAAGAGGTTAGAGAAAAGGGTCAGCAAGCTTTAGAAAATTCTTCCTCATAACACGTTTTGAAATTCGATCTTTCAGAAATATAGCTAATTCTCTGTCAGCCTCATTTTCCCTGTACATATGTCTATCTCCAGGAACCTAGCATGGTTGTACTCTGAGAGGCTCCACCAGCAGATGACTGAGAAACAAGCAGATACTTACAGCCAACCACTGGATTGACCCCTATGGAAGACTTAGGGGAAGGACTAAATGAGCTGAAGGTGGTGGCAACTCCATAGGAAGACTAACAATATCAACTAACCGGGATCCCTGGGAGTTCCTAGTGACTAATCCACCAACCAAAGAGCATATACAGGCTAGTCCAAGGCCTTTGACACAGACGTAGCAGAGAACTGCCGAGACTGGTCTCAGTGAGGAAGAATGCTCCTAATCCTGTAGAGATGATGTCCCAGGGATGAGGGATGACTGAAGGGGTAGAGATTACCTTCTCAGAGGTGAAGGGGTTGGGAAATGGGGTGAAGAACTCTGGAAGGAGGGACTTGGGGGCATAAAAGAAAGAATGTAATGATCAAACAAACAAAAAGAATATGTCTATCTCATCTTAAAAATAAAAAAGCCTATAAAAATATGAACATTGGAATATTTCTTCTTGAAAATATCTCTGGCTTAAGTGAGTGACAGGAGCACTGGGTTAATACAGGGCAATTAATGAAAACTTAATATTTATATATTTTCATTTAACTTTTAGTAAGAAATTCATCTGCGGGGTTGACACATTCTTAAAAAAAATTAAAGTGTGTAATAAGGTTATCCTTCTCACTATGCCATTGATTTTTCTTGTAATCATCCATTATCACCAGGAGAAACTTCATGGTTAGTCACTTATATATCCTTAAAGTTTCTTTGTAGATACGTAGGCACATACAAGACTTTTTTAAAAAAAAATTTACTCAGAATATTAGCATTAATACTTCAATCTTTTCTTTCTCAATTTGATTCCTTATCTCAGCAAGAACTCTATAATCATGAACAAAGCTTGTCCTCATTTGTGGTCAAAGCTTGTAGTTTTCCATCCTAACCAGACTTGGTGACATATATATGTATTTATATGCCTTTTGAAATTGCAAATAATGCTCCAGTATGTATCTAAAAATATCTGTGCATATGTATAAATAGATACATAAATTTTATAGGTCAAAACATGCATTAATTACAATTCAATAGATATTCTATAACCACCTTCACAGGCATCTACCAAGAAATGTTTCTAGAAGCAGTTTGTGAGGGTACTTGTTTCCCCGACATCTTTGGGGGTATGCTCTTTAATCTATCAATGGTTTAGAAGATTAAAATTACCTCAGTATCTATGTTCTATTTCTATCCCCATGAGAGAATGAATGGCTTTCTCTTACTTGAAGAAAAATTGTGTGTTTATGTTCTCTGTTTTTACTTAATTATTTTTAAAAATTATTTTATTTTATTATTTTTTAATTTTTTATTAGATGTTTTCTTTATTTACAATATCTCCTTTCCCAGGTTCCCCTCCAAACTAAATTAAACTAAAATAAAATAATAAAATAAACCCCTGTTCCCTCCCCGCTCCCCCTGCTCACCTGGGAATTATTTTTAAAAATGGTAAAGACTTTCTATAAGTTTATAATAATTCTTCATTTACATATCATCCCTTTTTATTTTTATACATACTTGTTCACACAGTGTCATTTTATATGTCTTTCCACCTCCCCTATATTTCTTGTCTATTCTCTCTTAACTTTCTTTCTTCTCTCCCTTTCTCAATCCTATGTTTTCCTTCTCTTCCCTCCTTCTTTTCATCTCCTTCTCTTTTTTTCTTTCCTTCCTGTTATATACATTTAGATAAATGTGAAAAAGTGCAGAAATGGCACTGATATTTGGCCTAAGAAATGACACTAGACACTAAGGATAGATCTAAGAATCAATTATATTATACCCAAACTTATCTCCAGAAATAATATACATAGTTAGATTTTCTTGGTTGTATGTTAAGAATATGTTGAAATTTGTGAGAACACTGCTTCTATTACTCAAATGGTCTTAAGAAAAGTACCATCAATAGGATGAGAGACAGAAAAGGAATTGAGAGATTGGGAAGAAGAGGGTATGGGAGGAAAAGGAAAAGATGAGGAAAGGATGGGAGGAGAGAGAGAAAAGAATAAAGGATGGAGTGAGCAGGAAAGAAAAAGGGATAGAATATAGGGGAGAAAGAAAAGGAAGAGAACAAAGGAGGAATAGCTGAAAGAAAAGGAGGAGAGATAAAGGGACTGGGGTTGAAGCATCTACCTCATAAGACTGTAGATTGAGATAGTCCTGCCAACTCTTTAGAAAGTGAAGTCACAGAGGAATAGCAGTGGAAGTGGCTCAGCCTGACTGTGGACAAAATTTCTTTTGATTCTAGGAAGGCTTGTCTTTGTCCAATTGATTTTTTTCAAAAATGCTATGGGTTTAACCTACACAGTAGAGGTGTGTGTACTTTAGTTGATGGGTCTTCGAAAGTGACCACTAACTTAAATATTAATCACATCTAAAATTCCCACTGAAAAAACATTGAAAGTAATTTTTAATGAATATATGGGTGCTTTGACCATGCTAGACGTCAGTGACCAGTCCATCAGCCTTCATTCTGGCAGGATAATTCCCCATTCTCATCATTCGTAGAAGTACTTGTCACTCTTCTCCCTTTGCAACAGCTAGTATTACCACAAATTATGTTTTAGACATGTAGATAAGAAACTGATGATAGAAACAATGTTTATGAGAATGTATTTTACTTGTGGCTATTGGGAAATCTCCTGTGTACTTACTTGACCTCTTTATATCTTAGTTGGTAGGGTGGGGGTTCTGATAGGCATTTATTATTATGTTGCTTTCTATACATGGTTCTTTACTTATTCTGGACATGACATAATCTATTACTGGACATAAGACTAAATTTTTATTTTGGTGAAGTTCAGGCTATGTCAATCTTTATCAACAGGTGGGAGTTGGAGATAGGGTGCAATTATCTATGCAAGGTTTGCATTTACTTTGGCTTGTAGCCCTAACTGTCCTCACAGTCATGATCTTCCTACTTCCACTTGAGTTAGAAAATATTTTTAGGTAGTTTTGTTATAATTTTAAAGAACATTTTGATTAATCCAAGTCTTAAATATTTCTACAAGTTATTGTTTTTTCAAAAGTTATATAGTTTTATAATTTAAATTTCTAACTATAATTTCCTTTTAATTAACCAGTTTAAAATATGTAAGATCTAGGAAAGTTAGTGAAGATTGGCAATTGTCATCTTCAATACCACTTATTGAATAGTATTTTTTGAGGTGAAATATTTGAATCAAGTGTAAACCTTGGAATCAAATGTCCATTGGGTCTATCTGTGCATTGTTTTCTTATTTTCTTAGTTTTATTTAGGTTCCAATGGGTATAGCTATATAAGTTTTTAAATCTTTTTACCTGTGTCCACTTACAAATATAAAACAATTCTGACTTGTTTGAATATTATAGCTTTAGAGAAAATTTAATGTTAGATAAATATGTTCTTCAAAGTTTGATTTTTATTGGAATTGCTATTGTTTTGTTTTGCCACATAAATTTAAAACTTACGTATATCCTGGGCTATAGCCATCTATGTCTAATCCTTGTGTTGAGATTGTTTTTTGCTTGCTTAGGTTTTAAATATTTTGCTGAAGATAACCTTGTCTACTTTAGATGCCTTGCCCACTATCTCCTCTCAAAAGTGCATCTTTCTTTCACTCATTTCTGTTCTCATTGGTGAATGCAGTTTTCCTGAACCATGCCATTCACCAAAATTATGAGAGTTGGAGGAATCCTGCTCTGTGACTTTTAGTAACCTCTAAGAGTCTAAAGGGGAGTCCTCCCCCAGAACCTCAGACAGTTTCTTCTTACAATTACTGAAATCAGAAAGGAGGAGGATTCCTCTGCAGATGTATTCCTATTTCCAACAATAGCAAATGTCCAAACTTGGCAATGGAGGTAAATGTGTCATTTCTGAGTAATGGGTTCATTTAAAGCATTCTGTTAAGATGAATGAGCACTTGTCCATGGAAGAGTTTCCATTTCCACAGCACTGAATCCACTTAGACCTTTTGAACTATCCACTGTGAAGGTGAATGTCAGACTTTTATTTTTTCAAGAATGAAGCTAACAAAGTTGGATTACTCTACCTAGAATGTTCATTTGCACATTGCCTTGGTCACAGTTACTAAATACTAAGCACTAACATGCTACAGTCTTTTACAATCTTTGTTTTGTTCTATCCTCAAGACTCTATAATCAAAGTATATGATAATATGCATTTAAGGTGCAGGTAAGAATACTAAATTTAAGAGACCTAATAAAGATAAGCCAGTAGCAACAAGACCTCTGTGCACATAGGACCATACTCACATACAGAATAGGTATCAAGCATGTGCTGATAGGCAGCACATAGTTATGCCATTGAACTCGTAGCACTGTACATGGTAAAGGATAATTTCATATTTATATAGTGCCCTTAGTTGCAGCAACTATATCCTTTTACATTTCCTCCACTGTCTCACCTCCACTACTCCCTATAAGTACTTTCTCCACATTCATAGCTCTTTTTAATAATTTTAAAAGGTTTATACATATATTCATTGGATTTTGATTATGTCCACTTCTACTTCCTCAAATCCTCTCAGGCACCCTCCACAACATACATACCTACTAACTGAATGTCCTCTTTTATTTTCAATGGTTCAGTAATTACAGTTACTATGTATATTTGTACATGGGCACAAAGCCAACTACTGGAGCACGGGCAAACTATCAGTAGCTCATGCAGTGGCAATCTTACTACCTTTATCTTGTGCATGTGTTGTGCTGATAACCATGGGACTACCAGTTAATGAGTTTAAGAGCCTTGTCATGTCAAGAAGACAGCAGTTCACAGATTCTTCCTCTTCCTCCAGTTCTTATACTTTTTCCATTCCCTCTTTTGCAAAGTTCCTTGGCCATAGATGTGGAAAGATTTACACAAATTTCCCATCTAGGGCTGAAAATTCTCAGTACTTTTATGAGTTTGGGTCTCTGCCTAATATAGAAAGAAGTTTCTCTGACTTAGGGCCAAAGCAATCTACTATTATTCTATGTATAAACATGAATTCAGAGGGCAGTTTGAGACCATGATAACTGAACAAAATCCATAGAGATTGGGATGCTCCCCTCTTTCCTCGGTTTACTCAGATTTGTTTTAGTTATTTGGGTTTTTTATTCTTCCATGTAAATATTAAGGTTCATTTTCTAATGTTTTGAAATATATGACTGGAATTTTAATAGAAAGTGCATTCAGTCTAAAAATAGCTTCAATGTCCTTGTGTCATGGAACCAATATACATATACCAACTATCACTTCTATCTGAATTGTTCCTCCCAGGATTACCTTTTGTGTGCAAAGCTGATTCCTACAATGGGGATTATTTCATTTCAAAGTGCCCTTTTACTAAGAGAAGATATCTACTTCCTTCTTATAGCTTAACAAAACATTTTTAGCTATAATTTAAAAATATTAATGCTACAACACACAGACTGAGGGATGCTAAGTAACCAGGAAGGTTTAAGGGAGGATGCAAGGATCTCCCTGAGAAGGGGGAATGGAATAGATTATGCTAGTGGCCTGGGGTGAGTAGGTTTGGGGACAGGAGGATAAGGTTTCAGGGAAGGGAGAAAATACTGTGTGAAACAACTGGACTTTGTGAAATGTAGGAGGCAAAGTAGAAACCTAGTACAATGCAAATTCCATGGAGTCCACTAGAGTAACTCTTAGTAATGGGGAATCACGGGAACCTGAACTGATCATCTTCTTTAACCAGGCAAGTTCTCCAGTGGAGTGATTAGGACACCAGCCTTCACAATCCCTCCCTTCATCACCTTATTCCCTTCTTCCAGAAGGGGAAACCCCCTTAGGTACACCTCCCCCCCCAGGGACATCCAGTCAAAGCAGGAATAATTGCATTCTTCTCCAGTGAGATTTGACTATGCAGGACAACTAGGGAAAGGAAATCCAGTGGCAGGGACCAGAGTCAGAATGAGCCCCCCCTTTCCAATTGTTAGGGAATGCACATGAAGACCAAGCTGTACATCTGCTACAGATGTGTAGGGGGCCTAAGTCCAGCCCCTGCATGCTCTTTGAGTGGTGGTTCAATCTAAGTCCTCATGGGCCTAGGTTAGTTGATTCTGTAGGTCTTTAGTGGTGTCTTTGACCCCTACATCTGGCACAATTTTATCGCCCACTCTTTCACAAGAATCCCTGAGCTCTGCCTGATGTTTGGCTGTGGATCTCTGCATTTGTTTCCATCCACTGATGAATGAAGCCTCTCAGGAGACAATGTTAGGCTCCTGTCTGTAAGCATATCAAAGTATTATTAATAGTTTCAGGTGTTGGCTCTCTACCAAGGGGTGGGTCTCAACTTGTGCCAGTTATTAGTTGACCATCCCCTCAATCTCTGCTCCAACTTTTTGCTTGTGCATTTTGTATGCAGGGAAAATTTTGGGTTGAATGTTTTGTAGATGGGTTGATGTCCTCCTCTCTCCACTGGAAAAACCCCTGGCTACAGGAGGTAACCACTTCAGGTTCCATATTCCCCTCTACTAGGAGTCTCAGCTAGGGTCATTTCCATAGACTCCTGGAATCCTTTCTATCCCAGGTCTCAGGCTAGTATCAGAGATGTCTCCACCAACTTCTATTCTTTCTCCCAGTCCACTAGCTCCCCTTCTCCATCCCAGATCCCCACACCCATTCCTCTCCTCACCTTCCCTCCTACCCAGTTTTCTCCCTCCATGTATCTATAATGTTTATTTTATTATCCCTTTTGAGTGAGATTCACACTCCCCCCCCTTGGGCCATCCTTATTACTTAGTCCGATCTGTGAATTACCAAATGCTTTTCCTATGCTCTATGGGCAATATCCACTTGTAAGTGAATACATATAATGCATGTCTTTCTTGGTGTGGGTTATATCACTCAGGGTATTTTCTGGTTCCACCTATTTGCCTGCAATTTTATGATGTCTTTGTTTTAATTACATTATGTAGATGTAACATATTTTTCTTTATCTATTCTTTAGTTTTGGGACAAGTAAATTATTTCCAATTTCTGACAATCACAAATAAAACTGTTATGAACATAGTTGAGTAAGTGTCTTGTGGTAAAATAGGGCATCTTTTGGGCATATGCTTAGAAGTGGTATAGCTGTTTTTTCTGCTAGAACTTTCTGCAAAACTTTCAAATTGATTTCAAAATGGTTGTACTTGTTAACATCCACACCATCAATGGTGGAGCTTTCCTCTTGCTGCACACACCCCACTAGCATGAGTTGTCACTTGAGATTTTGATCTTAGCCATGAATGGATGTAAAATAGAATCTCAGAGTTGTATTAGAATTCAATTACCTGATGACTAAGGACATTTCTTTAAGTACTTCTCAGCCATTAGAGATTCCTCTGCTGAAAAAGAGAATTCTCTGTTTAGCTCTGTATCCTATTTTTTAACTGGGTTATTTAATTTTTTGGTGTCTAAGTTCTTGAGTTCTTTATATATTTTGGATATTAGTCTTCTGTCATATTAGAGTTGGTGATGATCTTTTGAAAGTGTCCTTAGCCTTACAGAAGCTTCACAGTTTAAAGAGGTCTTATTTACTAAATTTTGATTTTAGTACCTAAGATATTAGTGTTCTGTTCAGGAAGTTGTCTCCTGTGCCAACATGTTCAATGCAGTTTAGTACTTTCTGTTCTATTAGATTTACTGTGCTTTGTTTTATGTTGTGGTATTTGATCAATTTGAACATGAGTTTTATACATGGTGCTACATATGGATGTATTTATATTCTTATACATGAAAGTAACAGTTAGGATAGTATTATGCTATTTCTTTTTATTAAACTAATAAAATTTATTTTAAAATATACAACTCAGTGTTGACATTTTTAAGTCATTAAAATAATTTTTAATAGGTAAATGCCACTTAAATATGCATGATATCTTCTGAAAGCAATATGCTAAGAGTAATATGTACTCAACCAATTTTAAAAATCTATTTGGACCATTAAACATGATAGAAGTAGAAAAAACTCTTATTAACTTCTCTATGAAAGGAAATTGTGACAATTTCCTGATTAGGCAGAAACCATTCCATCTCCAAAGGATAATATGTAGTATAACTGTGGCTTCATAGAATGAAGTGGGTAGTGTTCCTCCTGTTTCTATTTTGTGGAATCATTTGGAAAGTATTGGTATTAGGTCTTCTTTGAAGATCTGATAGAATTCTGCACTAAACCTATCTGGTTTTGGCGTTTTTTTTGGTTGGAAGACTTTTAATGCCTGCTGCTATTTCTTTAGGGGTTATGAGATTGTTTAAATGGCTTATCTGATCCTGCTTTAACTTTGGTACCTGGTATCTATCTAGAAAATTTTCCATTTCATCTAAATTTTCCAGTTTTGTTGAGTATAGGCTTTTGTAGTAGGATCTGATGATATTTTGAATTTTCTCAGTTTCTGTTGTGATATCTCCCTTTTCATTTCTGATTTTGTTAATGAGGACACAGTCTCTGTGCCCTCTGGTTAGTCTAGCTAAAGATTCATCTATCTTGTTGATTTTCTCAAAGAACTAGCTGCTGGTTTTGTTGATTATTTGTATAGTTCTTTTTGTTTGTATTTAATTGATTTCAGCCCTGAGTTTATTTCCTGTCATCTATTCCTCTTGGGTGTATTTGCTTACTTGCTTTCTAAACCTTTCAGGTGTGCTGTTAGCTGCTAGTGTATGCTTTCTCCATTTTCTTCTTGGAGGCACTCGAAGCTATGGATTTTCCTCTCATGACTGCTTTCAGTTTGTCCCATAAGTTTTGGTATGTGTTCCTTCATTTTCATTAAATTCTAAAAAGTTTTAATTTCTTTCTTTATTTCTTCCTTGACCATGTTATCATTGAATAGAATATTGTTCAGCTTCCATATGTATGCGGACTTTCTGTTGTTTTTGTTGCTATTGAAGACCCGCTTTATTGAGTGGTGATCTGATAAGATGCATGGGATTATTTCAATCTTCTTGTACCTGTTGAGGCCTGTTTTGTGCCCTATTATATAGTCAGTTTTGGAGAAGGTACCATGAGGTGCTGAGAAGAAGGCATATTCTCTTGTTTATGATGAAGTGTTCTATAGATATCTGTTAAATCCATATGATCCATAACCACTCTTAGTTTCAATGTTTCTATGTTTAGTTTGTGTTTCCATGATGTGTCCATTGATGAAAGTGGGGTGCTGAAGTCTTCCATAGAATAGTCAAAAAAATCAAATGCACAAAACAAGGACAAAATATTAAAAGCAGTAAGGGGAAAAGGTCAAAAAACATATAACATAAACAAAAACATATAAGGACAAACCTATCAGAATTATACCAGACTTCTCACCGGAGAGTATAAAAGCTACAAGATCCTGGACAGATATTATAAAGAACCTCAGAGAACACAAATGCCAGTCCAGGCTACTATACCCAGTAAAACTCTCAATTACCATAGATGGATAAATCAAGGAATTCCATGACAAAAATAAATTTACACAATATCTTTCCAGTCCTACAAAGGATAATAGATGGAAAACTCCAACCCAAGGAGGGAAACTACACCCTAGATAAAGCAAGAAAGAAATCTTTCAACATACCAAAAAGAAGATAGTCACACAAACATAAAAATATCATGAAACATAACAGGAAGCAACAATCACTATTTCTTAATATCTCTTAACTTTGATGTACTTAACTCTTCAATAAAAGACATAGACTAACAGACTGGATAGGTTAACAAGACCCAGCATTTTGCTGCATACAGGAAACACACCTTAGTGTCAAAGACAGACACTACCTCAGAGTAAATGGCTAGAAAACAATTTCCCAAGGAAATGGTTCCTAGAAACAAGCTAAAGTAGCCATTCTAATATCAATTAATATCAACTTTCAACCAAAAGTTATCAAAAAGGATAAGGGAAGACACTTCATACTCATCAAACAAAAAATTCTACCAAGAAGAGCTCTCAGTTCTGAATATCTATGATCCAAATGCAAGGGCACCCCATTCATAAAAGAAATTTTACTAAAGCTGAAACCACACATTGAACCTCACATAATAACAGAGGGAGACTTCAACACCCCACTCTCATCAATGCATCTGTTTTTTTGTGTTTCTGCTTTTAAAGCCCTTAAGGGCTTCTAGCTGTTTACCTGTGTTCTCCTGTATTTCTTTATGGGAGTTATTTATGTCCTTCTTAAAGTTATCTATCATCATCATGACATGTGACTTTAAATCAGAGTCTTGCTTTTCTGGTGTGTTGAGGTATCCATTGCTCATTGTGATGAGAGGACTGGGTTCTGATGATGCCAAGTAGCCTTGGATTTTGCTGCTTTTGTTCTTGTCCTTGCCTCTCACCATCTGGTTACCTCTGGTGTTAGCTAGTCTTGCTGTCTCTGACTGTGGCTTGTCTCTCTTGCAAGCCTGTGTGTCAGTACTTCTTGGAGACCAGTTCTTTTTTTTTCCGAGACAGGGTTTCTCTGTGTAGTGCTGGCTGTCCTGGAACTCACTCTGTAGACCAGGCTGGCCTTGAACTCAGAAATCTGCCTGCCTCTGCCTCCCAAGTGCTGGGATTAAAGGCTTGTGCCACCACCACCCGGCTGGAGACCAGTTCTTTCTGGGAGGAATTTGGGTATGAAGAGCTGTGGTACAGGGTCAGCTCTGAGGAGTAGACCGAAACCAGGAGGATCCTGTCCCCATCTGTTCCTTGTTTCCTGTGTCCTGATGGTTCTTGGGCCAGGAATATGAACTGAAGTGTTAGTCTTACCTGTATTCTCATGCGTGTTGGCTCTCCTGGGAGACCAGGTCTCTCCCAGTGGTATTTGTGTATGTAGCCCTATGGAACAGGATAAGCCTGACCAGCATGGATTTTTTGTTAAGTTTGCAGTTTGGCATGAATTCCCTCCTATTGAGTAGATTTTAAATCCAAATCCACTTAGATGGCTCTTCATCCCAGGGAAGGGACAACATGGTTCAACAGAAAGCCACAATGGTGAGCCAAGCTAGAGCAAAGAAAGAGCAGAAAAAGACAATTAGAAAGAATCAGAAACAAAAGTCTGGCATTTCTGTTGGGAACCATGAGAGCCCTGAGATAAACATCCTGCCCCAGCTAATTGAGAACCCCAAGATTAGCATCCTGCCTGACAATCACAAGGACCCGGCTTGGCCCTGAGAAAAGAACATTCACAGAAATCCACCCCCTCCCCACCTGTCACCCCCGAGCTCAACCCCAGAAGATTTTGTAACCTTCCATCTCCCTCCTTCCTCTTCCCCTCCCCTCCAAGATTTTTGCTTTAAATATGCTCAACTCCACTAAGTAAATGGCTCTTGACAAGCAATGCTTCCTTGAGTCCTGTTGTCTCTCTCGCCCATTCTTTATTGACAGGTTGTGACCCTCCTCGTTCTTCCCGAATAACTTGACCTGCAGGCCAGGTCAGGTGGTGCTAGATGTGGGGCTTGAGGCACGGGTCACCCCCAGGACAGATTAAGGATCGCGATCGATCGTCTGGATTTCATGACAGTTCCCAATCATCCAGGACCCGTCATTAGGTGAGTCATCTGTCCTGCAAAGCTCAAGAATGGGCCACTCCTTGTCCAAAGAGGCTCATTTCATTAAAGATTTGAAAGAGGCCTTCAGAGAGAGAGGTATTAAGGTTAAGAGAAAACATTTGGTTGACTTTTTCATTTTTGTGGGCGAGACTTGCCCCTGGTTTATGATTGATGGTCCTACAATTCATTCCAAAAAGTGGCAAAAGGTGGGCCGTGAATTAAATGAACTTATTAAGAAAGATGGCAATGAGACGGTTGGCGACTCCATTTTTTCCTATTGGGGACTCATCCGAGACGTGATCGAGTCAGCCGAAAACGAAAATGGTCATAAACAGCTTCTGTCAGTGGCTGAGCTTTGCCTGTGCGAATCCTTGCCACCCTCTCGTGCAACCTCCTGTTTGTCTCTTCAAAATTCTTCCTTTACACTTATTGATATACCTTCCAACTCCTGCCTTGCCAAGGAATCCTCTGAAAAGCCTCTGTCGCCTAAACCTCCACCTGCCACTTCTGGCCCTGCCACCTCCTCTTCGTCCCCTCTTTATCCCTCTTTACCGCCCGCCTATGAAGATCCTGCCTCCTCCATGGACCGAGGCTGCTCTCCCTTTTGCGCTCCTGTCATTCTCCTCCACCCCTAAGGTCAAATGCCTAGTAAGACTCTTCCCTCCTTGTCTCTGCGGTCGCCATGTCCCCCTTCGGTGCCCTCACAACCGTCGGCGCCCCATGCTGCCTTTCTTGTAGAACCTAGTGATGAACCCCTTGAACCTGGCAATGTCAAGACGCCAGAGGAGGAGGCCACACAGTACCATTCTGAAGATTGGCCGCCCCTTCTCCAGACATCTCCACCCTCACCCCTTGCACTCCCTCTACGCCTCCTCTCGCATCGCCCTTCTTATGCTACCTGTCAGTTCTCAGGCTGTTTTTGTAGGACTAAGGCTCAGCTTCAACATCAAATTTCTGATGCCGCAGAGATTGTCTGCCTTCAGAAACAACTTTCACTTTTTTTTTTCACTATGTGCTTTTCTGCTCCAGTGACTTCCTCCCCTAACCCAGCCCTTACATTTCCCGTTACCCGTTCCCAGACACAGCCAGAGACCATCAGGCCAGACCCCTTCTACAGCTGATGGAGGGCAGGCAGACCCTCCCCCTGCTGATAATCACCCATCTTCTTCCCGCGCTCCCTCTGTTCATTCTGATCGCTCCGATCAGGGAGATGGTGAGGGACTGTCTGATGCCAGTAGTGACTCCTCCGACAGAGGGGAGGAGGCGGTGCCTCCCTCCATTTTTCATAGACTTAAATTTAAAAAGCTTGAAAAGTTGAATGTCGCAGTCCATAATTATGGCCCCAAAGCCCCCTTTACCCTCTCACTCCTTGAAGACCTTGCTGAAGGTGGACACCTGACTCCAAATGAGTGGAATACGACTGCTCAGTCAGTCCTCATTCATGGTCAATTTCTTGCCTGGCGTGCCGATTGGGCTACCTGGTGCCATGATGTCATTAGAAAAAATTACCAACAAGGCTGCCGCACTGCTCATAGATGGTCCCTTAGTAAACTTTTGGGCCAGGGGAGATATGCCACCAATGAAAAACAACGTGCTTTTTCTCTTAGTCTTTTGTCCCATTCCAGCTCTGCAGCCCTTGCTGCTTGGAGAAGCATTCCCTCCCAGAGGACCATTCTTTCACCTATGACAAAAATTTTACAGGGACCCCAAGAACCCTTCAGTGACTTCATGGCCCATCTTTTGGAGGCTGCCGAATGCTCCCTTGGCCCTGGTCAGGCCGATAATAAGTTACTTTCACAATTGGCCTATGAAAATGCCAATACAGCCTGAAAAATGGCCTTGAGGGGCAGATATAAAGGGAAAGACCTTGATAAAATGATTCAGATGTGCCGGGAGGTAGACCCCATTACTGACAAGTTTACCAAGGCCATTATGGCCGTTGGCGTCGCTTCTGCCTCCGGGAACTCTTCATATTTCTGCTGTGGCCAGCCTGGTCATTTTGCCTGCGACTGCCCTAATGGGCCTCCTCGAGGCCCGCCATTTCCACCGGCTACTAATAGTGACACCAGGCTTCTCTGCCCCTTCCCTGCAAGTGGAGGGCCTACCTACAGAGAGCTCCTTAAGCCAGAGACCCGGGCGAGATCCACCATTTTCTCTAGGGTGAGTTTCTGAGACCGGAGCAGCCAGCCCAGAGGCACAGGCCCCACGACTCTCAGGGGAGCCACAGGGCAGCAGGGACATGATCCTCTCAGCTACTGAGTGACAGAGGAGGATCAGCATCCTTCTCTGCCCCTTCCCGGCAAGTGCAGGGCCTACCTCCAGAGAGCACCTTAAGCCAGAGACCCAGGCGAGATCCACCATTTTCTCTAGGGTGAGTTTCTGAGACAGGAGCAGCCAGCTGGGAGGCACAGGCACCACAACACCCAGGGGAGCCGCAGAGCAGCAGGGACACGATCCTCTCAGCTTCTGAGTGACAGAGGAGGATCAGCATCCTTCTCTGCCCCTTCCCTGCAAGTGGAGGGGCTACCTCCAGGGAACGCCTTAAGCCAGAGACCTGGGCGAGATCAGCCATTTCCTCTCTGCTGAGTTTCTAAGACAAGAGCAGCCACCTTGGAGGAGCAGGCCCCACGAGTCACAGGGGACTTACAGGGTGGCAGGGACAGGACAAGCTGTAGCCAGAGACACTAAAAACATCTAACACCAAAAAGCAAAAGATGGCAAAAGGCAAACGCAAGAATCCTACCAACAGAAACCAAGACTACTTGGCTTCAACAGAACCTAGTACTCCTACTGCAGGAAGTCCTGGATATCCCAAAACACCAGAAAAGCAAGAATTGGATCTTAAATCATATCTCAC